>NC_054387.1:122618176-122798176 GCF_017654675.1 Xenopus laevis | reverse complement strand
GAGAGATACACACAGAGAGAGAGAGATACACAGAGAGAGAGACACACACACACAGAGAGAGAGATACACACACACAGAGAGAGGACAGACAAATTATAAATCCCTCCAGTCATTGTGAAGTATTAAGTTAACATGTTTTGACTTACAATACACACTATCCGATTGTGATCCCTGCTCTTGCCTAACTACACAAAACACCCTACAGTTACAGGCTCATTCCCTAATACCATCTCACCTATCACTGTCCAGTTATAGCCCCATACTTGATACCCTTATTAAACTTATTATTTACAGTGCCTTGCCATAACACCCACACGTCCTTACTGAACCCCTAACCCACCCCCTTCCCCTGGCACCATCTTGCCTTACTATACACACCATCAGCTCTGATTAGATGATTGTCTACATTAAACCCTGTCTGTAGGAAGCTGAGGCAGGAATGATATGTAGCTGGGCATTGGGGCAGTAAAGATAACAGAGTTAACTGGCGGCCTGTATAACAGATATGCGAATATTGCATTTCATACAGGAGCAGGCAGTGGTTTAGGTATAGTTTGCCTTTAATACTATGGGCTCTAGCACTTTCTGCACTTAATTGGGAGAATTCTTTCCCCTCAATGCCTTTTGTGTGGTCACTGGATCTTGCCCTCATCAGGGCAATCGCTGGCAAGTAATTACTGCTGGGGCTTATGGCCACTCTGCTGCTCTGTACAAGGAAAGAGTTTTTCTCCCCCCCCTTTTTTTCTGCCGTGAAGGATGTAAATAGATATTTCTCACTTGTGCTTTATCACCTCGTCCAGACTGACAGCTGAACCTCCAGGCAGTTTCTGCGTGAAATTTCAGGTCTCTACAAGTATATCCTGCCTTCTCTCACCTGTAGCAAATGCTTGAGAGAGGCTGTAATGTGTTGCACTCCAGACCTCAAGGTATCCTCCAAGGCCTGAATATAAATATACAGAGAGCATGCCCCCTATTGCCTAATATTAGATTATTAGAAGTCACTGAGGGGTTGTTCTGTGACCATATAAAGGCACAAGGCTGCAGGCTGAGTTATACAGGGAACTCTGAGTATCACTCATGTATTATAAGGGATAATGGACCCCCTACTGTAAATGATAAGGATATTAGAAGTCACTGAGGGGTTCTGTGACCATATAGAGGCACAAGGCTGCAGGCTGAGTTATACAGGGAACTCTGAGTATCACTCATGTATTATAAGGGATAATGTACCCCCTACTGTAAATGATAAGGATATTAGAAGTCACTGAGGGGTTCTGTGACCATATAAAGGCACAAGGCTGCAGGCTGAGTTATACAGGGAACTCTGAGTATCACTCATGTATTATAAGGGATAATGTACCCCCTACTGTAAATGATAAGGATATTAGAAGTCACTGAGGGGTTATGTGACCATATAAAGGCACAAGGCTGCAGGCTGAGTTATACAGGGAACTCTGAGTATCACTCATGTATTAGGAATAATGTACCCCCTACTGTAAATCAGGATATTAAACAGCACTTCAGAGTTAAGTGTGTTAAAGGCCTAAGCCTTTGTACCTTATATTGTTGTGGATCTCCTCATTATTCCACATGTATATGAACGGTACATCACATTTTAACCACCGTTGTTGGCCCAGGTGTCCGATTGATAAACAGCAGGAACACAAGGGAAGATACTGAATGAACTCCAGCCTAACTTAATGTTTGCTACTCCCATTAGTACAGCCTCTACCGTAGCTCTATGTATGTCTACTGCTGACTTTGTACCATTTACCATGCTGGCGTTTAATTGCTTTCAAAAGTGCAGCAGCGGGGGCAGCCATGTTCTTTTTCTCGAGCTGCAGTGGGAGGAGTCCTAGGAAGCCAATAAGCTTAGGCTAATAAGAAAGGCCAATGAGTTGTTGAATTTGCAGAGATTATTGTGGCAGAAAGTACCAAACTGCCCCCTCCCAACCTTTAGGTTATTTGTTAAATGTGCTGTTATGATCGCCAGCTATAAGGGTGTCATTCAGACTTCACAATGCAATTGCCGGTCACTAAAGGTCAGTTTGTGCCCTTTGTTTTCTACTGTGTTGAATGTAACTATGTTCAGCCCCCATTGTACAAGGCAGAACGAGAAGGTTCTTTACCCATAAACAGCAGTGTCATTGTAGGTCTCACCCTCCAGCCCTGGGCTCCCTTGCATAGCGCTGCTTTACGTTAAAGGGGAACTCAACCCCAAAAAAAGTGTTTTTGCCTAACGAAGACAATGGAATTCCCAACAACTTTCCAATATATGTCTCTGGAAAAACAATTGCAATTTTACTTTGTTTATCCCTTTCTTCAACCAAACCAGTAAGCATTTCATTGAAAGGGAAACTAAACTTTAATGATTAAAAGGCTCAGAGCTAATCCTTTCTAATATTTGTTTGATGCTTATACTTTGAAATTGGAGGCCGAAGTTACGGCTGGATGAAGCAGTTATAATCCAGCACGGGACCACTACTGTGTTTAGGGAAATCCTATAATGAAAGACAAGATCTAAAGCAGTTAATTGGTTGTGATTAGTTCCCACCCTTTCCCCCTATTCAGAAGGGCCTTATCTTATCCGTGACGGTGTGCACAAATAATGGTACAATCAGTGGTGAGACACCTTCCAGCAGAGATGTTGATTGGCTGCTGTACGTGCAAGCCCCACACATAGTAAATAAGCTGTTGTTTTATTTCTAGAGGTTAATTTGCCCTTTGTGATGTTCATGCTATCGCCCACAATCCAATGGGAATCTGAAGTGCCAGTGCATTCAATAGTGTCCTAGGAGCAGTATAATGAAGGCTATTGATCTGCTGAGACTCACAAGCCATCAGGATTTTTATTAGCCTCCTACAAAGGAAAAGTCATTTATTTTCTGTCTGTGGAGCTGGGCAAATTTACTCTTCTGATTTTCTCTTAAAGGGAAAAAGTAAACTTTTTACCCCTTACTGTAAATGATAAGGATATTAGAAGTCACTGGGGGGTTCTGTCACCATATAAAGGCTGCTGGCTGAGTTATACAGGGAACTCTGAGTATCACTCATGTATTATAAGGGATAATGTACCCCCTACTGTAAATGATAAGGATATTAGAAGTCACTGAGGGGTTGTTCTGTGACCATATAAAGGCACAAGGCTGCAGGCTGAGTTATACAGGGAACTCTGAGTATCACTCATGTATTATAAGGGATAATGTACCCCCTACTGTAAATGATAAGGATATTAGAAGTCACTGAGGGGTTCTGTGACCATATAAAGGTACAAGGCTGCAGGCTGAGTTATACAGGGATCTCTAAGTATCACTCATGTATTATAAGGGATAATGTACCCCCTACTGTAATTGATAAGGATATTAGAAGTCACTGAGGGATTCTGTGACCATATAAAGACACAAAGCTGCAGGCTGAGTTATACAGGGAACTCTGTATTCATGTATTATAAGGGATACTGTACCCCCTTCCGTACATTATAAGGATATAAAAATTTCTAGCACCATACAGTGTTTCCATACAGGTAGTACAACTCCAAGGTGATTTCTGTGATGCATGGATTGTTATATAAAGGAATTCGATACTGTGTGCTTGCATAAGAGATTTCTAGTCCTTGTATATCCAGTATTACTCGTTTGACTCTCCTTTGTGGAATCTGGGCGCATGTCTTTTGATCATTTGGAACCATGGGGCCCCTGTATAGCGGTTTCCTTGTATTGTGTTGAAGGATACGCATTAAGGCCATGTGCATTGTTACTCTGCACCAGAGACTCTTCTCTGCTGACGGAGAGACTGACATGAAGGCTTACTTAGTTGGGTGTGTGCCGCCTCTCTAGTGGATCTCTGTTTATATGCAGAAATAACCTTGCAAATTCACATTTCTAAATATGTTCAAGTTGGTATCTACTCACTTTCATAAACCTCAGTCTCTAGACACTATGCCCTGTTGCAGCTCATTCCCACTTGGGCGCAACTCTGTATCTTCATATATATTTTAGGGGTTCAGGCTATTTGGTCAGGGCTTCCGTTAGCACATGGCAAGGTTATTGCTGTATCAGCTGGTTCTGGTAATATCTAGACCAGCAAATGTGTGTTCAACCAAAATTGTCCTTCAGACTGGGCTAAAAAGGCAAACAGCATTTTCAATTCTCACCTGAATAGCCCCCCCCCAAGTCTTGCTGCACAGTTTGGGTGCTGAAATTGTATATGATAAAGCCTCTATCCTCAGCTGGGCACTATTCTATGGCACAAAACGGAGTAACCTTATGTTATCATATATAGATATATATAGATAGATATTAAAATAAATCGTTGGTTCTGAAACTGTGGGGCTGGACCTCGTGGGATGGGGGCTAGGAGCAGTTCAGGGTCTCCTACGGTGAATGGATATTTGCTCTCTTAGAGACATCTAAAAGCCTGACGGCCTGTTTTCTTGAGAGTTGGGATGAATATGTATTTGCTGTCCTACAGATTCTTGGAGCTATGGCTGAATGATTGCAAAGCTATTCTCCTGTGTCTGTATTATTTTGAACAGCTAAGAGGTGGCATGGCCAAAGGTCGGATCTTCCAGAGAAGGCCTAACCAAAGGCTGGATCTTCCAGAGAAGGCCTAACTAAAGGCTGGATCTTCCAGAGAAGGCCTAACCAAAGGCTGGACCTTCCAGAGAAGGCCTAACCAAAGGCTGGACCTTTCAGAGAAGGCCTAACCAAAGGCTGGACCTTCCAGAGAAGGCCTAACCAAAGGCTGGACCTTCCAGAGAAGGCTTAACCAAAGGCTGGACCTTCCAGAGAAGGCCTAACCAAAGGCTGGACCTTCCAGAGACGGCCTAACCAAAGGCTGGACCTTCCAGAGACGGCCTAACCAAAGGCTGGACCTTCCAGAGACGGCCTAACCAAAGGCTGGACCTTCCAGAGACGGCCTAACCAAAGGCTGGACCTTCCAGAGACGGCCTAACCAAAGGCTGGACCTTCCAGAGAAGGCCTAACCAAAGGCTGGACCTTCCAGAGAAGGCCTAACCAAAGGCTGGACCTTCCAGAGAAGGCCTAACCAAAGGCTGGACCTTCCAGAGAAGGCCTAACCAAAGGCTGGACCTTCCAGAGAAGGCCTAACCAAAGGCTGGACCTTCCAGAGAAGGCCTAACCAAAGGCTGGACCTTCCAGAGAAGGCCTAACCAAAGGCTGGACCTTCCAGAGAAGGCCTAACCAAAGGCTGGACCTTCCAGAGAAGGCCTAACCAAAGGCTGGACCTTCCAGAGAAGGCCTAACCAAAGGCTGGACCTTCCAGAGACGGCCTAACCAAAGGCTGGACCTTCCAGAGACGGCCTAACAAAAGGCTGGACCTTCCAGAGACGGCCTAACCAAAGGCTGGACCTTCCAGAGAAGGCCTAACCAAAGGCTGGACCTTCCAGAGAAGGCCTAACCAAAGGCTGGACCTTCCAGAGAAGGCCTAACCAAAGGCTGGACCTTCCAGAGAAGGCCTAACCAAAGGCTGGACCTTCCAGAGGGGGCCTAACCAAAGGCTGGATCTTCCAGAGGGGGCCTAACCAAAGGCTGGATCTTCCAGAGGGGGCCTAACCAAAGGCTGGATCTTCCAGAGGGGGCCTAACCAAAGGCTGGATCTTCCAGAGGGGGCCTAACCAAAGGCTGGATCTTCAAGTCAGGCCTGAGCTAAAATATTTTGACAACCACTGACCTAAGCGATGGCATTGTAGGTGTTTCATAGACGGTATTTCCTAAACTACAGGCTCAGTGGCAGGGGTGCTTAGGGCTGAATGTCAGAGTAAGATTTAGGTAGTGTGCCTATTTGTTTAACTAAATACACCAGCGTTAAGGTCATTTGGGGTGGAAATGTATATGCTCTCTGAGATATAGAGAGATAAAGGCCTAACCAAAGGTCGGATCTTCCAGAGACGGCCTAACCAAAGGCTGGACCTTCCAGAGACGGCCTAACAAAAGGCTGGACCTTCCAGAGACGGCCTAACCAAAGGCTGGACCTTCCAGAGAAGGCCTAACCAAAGGCTGGACCTTCCAGAGAAGGCCTAACCAAAGGCTGGACCTTCCAGAGAAGGCCTAACCAAAGGCTGGACCTTCCAGAGAAGGCCTAACCAAAGGCTGGACCTTCCAGAGGGGGCCTAACCAAAGGCTGGATCTTCCAGAGGGGGCCTAACCAAAGGCTGGATCTTCCAGAGGGGGCCTAACCAAAGGCTGGATCTTCCAGAGGGGGCCTAACCAAAGGCTGGATCTTCCAGAGGGGGCCTAACCAAAGGCTGGATCTTCAAGTCAGGCCTGAGCTAAAATATTTTGACAACCACTGACCTAAGCGATGGCATTGTAGGTGTTTCATAGACGGTATTTCCTAAACTACAGGCTCAGTGGCAGGGGTGCTTAGGGCTGAATGTCAGAGTAAGATTTAGGTAGTGTGCCTATTTGTTTAACTAAATACACCAGCGTTAAGGTCATTTGGGGTGGAAATGTATATGCTCTCTGAGATATAGAGAGATAAAGGCCTAACCAAAGGCTGGATCTTCCAGAGGGGGCCTAACCAAAGGCTGGATCTTCCAGAGGGGGCCTAACCAAAGGCTAGATCTTCCAGAGGGGGCCTAACCAAAGGCTGGATCTTCCAGAGGGGGCCTAACCAAAGGCTGGATCTTCAAGTCAGGCCTGAGCTGAAATATTTTGACAACCACTGACCTAAGCGATGGCATTGTAGGTGTTTCATAGACGGTATTTCCTAAACTACAGGCTCAGTGGCAGGGATGCTTAGGGCTGAATGTCAGAGTAAGATTTAGGTAGTGTGCCTATTTGTTTAACTAAATACACCAGCGTTAAGGTCATTTGGGGTGGAAATGTATATGCTCTCTGAGATATGGTTAAATGACTAATACATATGTTTTCCTATATCTCTAAGGCAGGGGTCCCCAACCTTTTTTACTTGTGAGCCACATTTAAATGTAAAAAGAGTTGGAGAGCAACACAAGCATGAGAAAGTCCACGGGGATGTCAAAAAAGGCCTTTGATTGGCTGTTTGGTAGCCCCTATATGGACTGGCAGCCTACAGGAGGTTCTGTTTGGCAGTGCACCTGGTTTTTATACAACCAAAACTTGCCTCCAAGCCTGGAATTAAAAAATAAGCTCCTGCTTTGAGGCCACTGGGAGCAACATCCAAGGGGTTGAAGAGCAACATGTTGCTCGCGAGCTACTGGTTGGGGACCACTGCTCTAAGGACTGGGACGTTCTTGGGGGGCTTGAACCAAATTAAGTTCTACAATGACTGCAGTAGTAGCCTGGTCTGTTCTCACTGCCCCCTCCTATGTTGGGCTCTTTGTTTGTAGAAATATATTGGCATCTGCCCCTATGTAGCGGCTGTGGGGATGGAAGACGGTGGATGAAGGAGAAGGAGTAAGTGGAGCAGAGAAAGGAACAAAAACTTGAGACATATAGAGAAGATTGCTTCTGTGTCGGCTGCAGTACGAGAGACTGGATTCACTAGGTCTAAATTCTCTTGTATTCGATTGTAAGCTCTGTTGAGCTTCTGTACTGATCAGACTAAGTTGGTGTATTATGCCTACGTTTTAATAGCAATTGTTCTGGGACGGGAAAATTGGTGCAAGATCTTGCATTAGAGAACCAGTCTGTGGCGTTTCATGCAGCAGCGGGTGGAAGATAGAGCGGATCTGGTTCCCTCCTGACGTTTGATGTCGTCGCTGGGGAAAGGTTGCAGACATGTATAAAACACATTTGTTCTAAATCTGTTGCCCCTTCCACTTCACAAGATGCGAGCGTCCCACTTTTCCTTTTTACCTTTTTAGGAGTTGTTAAGGGAAAAGCTGCTGATGTGGAGGATCCGGTGCCGTTTTTTACCTTAAAGGAAAAGTATGGGGGGCGGGGGAGAATTGTTAGCCTGGAATATATACATATGCAGTATATTTATACTTATACAGAAGATGAGAGATTACAGGGGTGCTTAGATTTGTATCCCCTCTTTGCCTCCTTATATGTTGGGGATGCAACTGGGGCCCAGGCCTGTGACCATTTCTCCAGTGAGCCGGCCAGAGTGATGTAACCAGTAATCCCGTTGCCTTTGTGCGACCCAGCCAAGTCAATAAGCCAGGAAATTTTTGGCTGTCCCTTCTATGGTGTCCACTTGCATTGTACGCATTTCATGTTTAACCCCTTCGTTGTCAGCAGTGATCGAGGTATCTGTTACACGGTCCTATCTAGTGAAATCCGATCAGCAGAAACTTGTGATAACAGATGGTAACATTTCTCTGGCTTGTTTGCTGAATCTTCTTTCTTGATGTTCTAAAAGGCTATTATGCAGAATTGTGCTTAGTACAGGGGAATATCTATGCTGCCATAGTTTTATGTCATCTCTCTGTTCAGACTATGAGCAAACTTAGGGACTGCTCCTGCAGAATTGTGCTTAGTACAGTGGAATACCTTTGCTCAGTGGCGTAACTAGATGTTACTGGGCCCCACAGCAAATAAATTTTAGGGCCCCAAACCAGAGGTTGTCCTGTTTTACCAAAATGTATTGAAATTGTATATGAATTTGAGCCTCATGGGGCCCCCTATACCTCCTGGGCCCCCTGCAGCCGCAGGGTCTGCTTCCTCTGTAGTTACGCCCCAGCCTATGCTGCCATAGTTTTATGGTAGCTCTCTGTACAGACTATGAGAAAACTTAGGGGGCTGTTCCTGCAGAATTGTGCTTAGTACAGCGGAATACCTATGCTGCCATAGTTTTATGGTATCTCTCTGTACAGACTATGAGCAAACTTAGGGGGCTGTTCCTGCAGAATTGTGCTTAGTACAGGGAAATACCTATGCTGCCATAGTTTTATGGTATCTCACTGTAGAGACTATGAGCAAACTTAGGGGGCTGTTCCTGCAGAATTGTGCTTAGTACAGGGGAATACCTATGCTGCCATAGTTTTATGGTATCTCTCTGTACAGACTATGAGCAAACTTAGGGGCTGTTCCTGCAGAATTGTGCTTAGTACAGGGAATACCTATGCTGCCATAGTTTTATGGTATCTCACTGTAGAGACTATGAGCAAACTTAGGGGGCTGTTCCTGCAGAATTGTGCTTAGTACAGGGGAATACCTATGCTGCCATAGTTTTATGGTATAAGTTGGTACAGACTATGGAGAAAACATAAGGTGTGGTCTCTGATACAGTGAATGGTATTTACGACCTTGTTAGGCTTGTTGCTCCCCCACTGACCATTGTATCTGGCTTACTTTCCAGTTAGTTGACTAATAAACCAGTGGCAGGGAATAACATCATGGGAACATAAGGGAATAGCATTTCTCAGACATGGACCGAGGTGTAACTATAGAAGGGCTGGTACCACGCAACTGTCTGCACCTGTGTAAAGGGATCTTACCCCCCCTGTGAAGTCTTCTGTCCCTATAGCTAATCCACTGTACATGTAACATTTGTTTTACTCAGTAGAGAGACATTCAGTGCAGAAATAGTTTCTTAGCCTATAGTTAGCATAATATTCATATTAAAGGGTATATACATCTATAGTATATGCAGTCAGGTGCTGGACTCCAATAGTTCGACAATAGCTGGATAGTTACAAACTGAAACTTTCTGATCCATGCAGCTGCCCAGTAAAGTGCCAAAAACAGTGACTATTGTGAGGATAACACCCCCCTCTGCACAGGTGTTTAACTCATCCGATTGGCTCAGTATTTGAGGATATCCTGAAAACCTGTTGCTGCCCCTTGAGGCCGGATGATGGAACCACTGGTGTACAAACAATAATGGAGTGCTCTAACCTTGCGTGATGAGTCCCTTGGGACCAGGTGCTCGAACGGTATTAAATCCACCCTGCCACGGGTCACAAATTCAATGTAATAGTCCAATATACCGCAGCACACTGTAGAGTGAATGATTTTTCAAACAAGTGAATTTATTGGCTCATAACTTTTGAGCAGACAAATAAGTGGCAAAGTTTCGGGCCTCGCAGGCTTGATAAAGGATTCGGCCGAATCCTTGTGCCCAGCCGAACCAAATGCAAAGCCTTATGCCTAAAAACAAGGCAGTGAAATTTTTTTCCCACTTTTTCCTTTCCAGCCCCTAATTTGCATATGCCGGTTCGGTATTAGGCCTAATCTTTTATGAAGGATTCTGGGATTCGACTGAATCCCAAATAATGGATTTGGTGCATCCCTATAGTTTATATAAACAAGCTGCTGTGTAGCAATGGGGCAGCCATTCAAAGGAGAAAAGGCTCGGGTTACACAGCAGATAACAGATAAGCTCTGTAGAACATAATGGTGTTATCTGTTATCCATGTGCCATTTAGACTTTTTTCAATTTCCGCCATTGCTACACAGCAGTTTATGTAAACAATAGTAGTGTTTCTGAAGCAAACACATCAGTTTTACCAGTGCAGGGCAACACTACATGATATTTTCATTACTTTAAAACACTTTCATTTTTTGGTGTTGCTGTTCCTTTAAACGGATGCTTCACCTTAAACCCCCCCCCCCATATGTAATATAAGGCACTAAGTTTGCCCAGGAGCAGTAACCCATAGCAACCAATACGATGTTTGCATTTAAACAGGTGACCAGTAAATGCTATCTGCTCATTGGTTGCTATGGGTTACTGCCCCAAGGCAAACTTAGTGCCTTTTATAACCCCCTTAGTATGTTATACAATGGCCAATTCCAAACATCTTTTCAGTTGGCCTTAAATTTTTTTATTGTTTTTGAGTTGCCTTCAATTTCTGTTTCCTGCTTTCAAATGGGGGGTCGCTGGCCCCAATTTAAAAACAAATGCTCTGTAAGGCTGCACATGTATTGTTTTGGCTACTTTTTATTACTCAACTTTCTATTCTTTCTATTAATATTCCAGTCTCTTATTCAAATTAATGCATGGTTGCTAGGGTAATTTGGACCCTAGCAAATAGATTGCTGAAAACTGGAGAGCTGCTGAATAAAAAGCGAAATAACTCAAACACCACAAATAATAAAAAATGAAAACCAATTGCAGATTGTCTCAGAATATCATTCTCTACGTCATACTGAAATTGAATTTAAAGGTGAACCACCGCTTTAAAGCTGTACCCCCATCGTGCAGAGATGTATATGCATGGGTAAAGCTGGAGGCATGCGTGCAGAAGGAATAACGGCATAGACAGACATCTGACAGTTTGTAGGTGTTTGGGCAACAGGGCCTTATATGGTATCGAGTGAGTCGGGAGATGAATGTCTTTACAACACCCCACACTGTAAATAAGGAGCGCTCTAGAGCGAGAGGGTCTGTGCATGTTTTTACGTATGTCGTGTCACATGACAAACTTGACCCCAGGTGACACTGAGCAGTCAGACAGGATATGACTTTTCATAAGTACATAAGTACAGCGCGTGGTTCTCGTGGGAATCCTGTCCAAACAGATGGATAAATTGGCTAGAATGTAAACATTTCAGCAGATGCAGGATACGCCATTGTCTCCTGGCCCTGTAAATCATATTTGTAACCCCTGCTGAACTACAAGTCCCAGCATCTCAAGTTCTTCTGCTGCCCAGGTCCCCTCCCTGCAAACCAACTAAGTACTTTCATCTACATCTGAGTGTAATCCTTCCACCCCCCCAACACAGAGTTAATAAGCCCCAAAGGAATACATTCTCTGGCACTGCTTTCTCATTCCTGCCAAGTCCCATCCGACAACTGTCCTGTGCTAATTAATATCCGCATGTGTGTAAATGTACATGCATTCTGCTTGCTGCTGTTTTCCTTTTTTAAAGGTGGCCATAGACGTTGACTTTTAAAAGATATTTTCGCTATAGCACGACCAAACTCAAAGGGGTTGTTCACCTTTAAATTAACTTTTAGGGTGACGTACAGAGTGATATTCTGAGACAATTTGCAATTGGTTTTCATTTTATATTCTTTGTGGTTTTTGAGTTATTGAGCTTTTTATTCAGCAGCTCTCCAGTTTGCAATTTCAGCAATCTGGTTGCTATGGTCTAAATTCCCCTAGCAACCATGCACTGATTTAAAAGAAAAAAAAGACTGGAATAGGAGAGGGCTGAATAGAAAGATGGGTAATAAAAAGAAGCAATAACAATACATTTGCCTGACCGAGCATTTGTTTTTTAGTAGGGGTCAGTGACCCCATTTAAAAGCTTGAACAAATCAGTAGTAGAAGGCAAACCATTAAATAAAAACTTAATTTTTTAAGGTGCTTAGAACTGGCCTTTCTTTAACATACTAGGGGTAGTGCGCCTTTCGGTTAAAGGGGTAGTGCGCCTTTCGGTTAAAGGGGTAGTGCGCCTTTCGGTTAAAGGGGTAGTGCGCCTTTCAGTTAACCAAAAGGCGCACTACCCCTTTAACCGAAAGGTTCCAAACACTTTTTCCAATTCAGTTGTTTCAGATTGTTCCACAGAAATACTTTTTCAATTACTTTCCATTTTTTATTTTTTACCGTTTTTTTCAAAATCCAAGCGTAAAGTTGAATGTCCTCTGGTGTTTGTCTGGCAGCTCAGTAATTCAGGTGCAGATTCTGAACTGTTACAATTTTGCAACATTGAGTTGATCCATTTCTCAGCAGCATCTCTGGAGTATTAGCAACTATTGTATCAATTCTAACAGCTGCCTGTAATGAAACCCAGGGATTCTGCTCAGCAGGGACAAAGATAAGAAAAGTATCCACTAAATGTTTCAGTTCAAAGCAGTGTACAGGGTCGGCGACCCCCCCTCCCAGAGCTGCTTTAGAAGGTTAAAAAACGAAACTTTACATTTTAATATTAGAATAACAGTCACACATAGAAAAAAAAAAGTAATTGGAAAAAGTCTTTATTTCTGGTGATCTATCTGAAACCAACTGAAATGAAAAGAAGTGTTGGAAGGTGAACAACCCCTTTATGTAATGGAACTGTCCAATTTAATTTGCTACCGGCTGCTTTGTTTATGGAGACTGGGCTGTGTGACTAAGCCCAGCTTTATGTTGTCCAAGTGATTTACCTGGGCCTGCATTTTGCACCCACCCATAACCCCTGAAACAGCCCTTATAGGGATCCTAGAATTACCCAGCATTCTCTAGGTGCTCAGACCAGCTCAGGATGCCCGTGTTGCTCAAGGGAAGCCAGAGAAAATAATAACGTATATCCTGAAGCCGGCACAGTCTCTAGTTGGAACGGGCAGTTAGTAATCCATCCCAAGGTATTCATTAACTCATGTTTCATGATGCTCTGACCATGGACTTGAGTAACGTTGCTTTGGGGCTGATGGTGAGAGGCGCAGACATTGGTGTAATTGTCGGTGTTCGGAGGCCGCCCTTCTGATGACAGTTGCACTCAACAGAGCCATTAATTGGTAAAGCTTTAGTAGCCTCCTGCCGTGATTCATAAACCGCGCTGTAAAAGCAAATGGCTACCCTGTAAGATGTGGTTTCCCGCCGTCGTAAAGTCATCCAGCATGTCGCTTCCAGCTCACGTTTCCGGACAGGAGTTAGTCATTGCTTTCCTCTTCAGCTGTGGCCCAACTACCCCTCTCAGCAGTCAATGAGCAGGGCCTCCTGACACAATGAAAAACAAAAGTCATTCTAATTTACATTCATTACACGTTTTGACAGATTTTTTAATGAAATTATGGGAAGCAGGATCTGTTTCGTCAGATATCTACTCGGCACTGCTGTTTCTGACTCCAGAAAAAATTTACCAGCTGAATCCTACAGGAGAACTGCCTTTTGCTACATTAATAGGGATAAATGAATACTGATTCCAGTCGCAATTCCATTTACACAGAACTCCAACCTATGAAAAATATTGTGTATCGGAAAGTTACACATTCTTTCATTGTTCACAAAGAGGGTTTTTTTTTTTTTTGAAGGGGTTGTTATCCTAAACCTTTTACCTTCCTAACTGTGTCCCTCGGCTCTGCTGGGATTGTTTGGATCCAGGCTTTATATCAGGAAGTGTGTATAGGAGGAAGCAGCTGAATACTCTATAATGGCAGCCGGACCCCACTTGTGCTCCCACTGCTCCCTGCCAATCTGCCATGAAATGTTTATTTTGGTATCATCCTTTTCAGAGTGATGACGGCAAGCTATTAGAGCAAACATTCTGGTCAGATTTCAACTTGCTCTTACTTATAAGGGTATAGATTGTCAATGGGTTCAATTCCGGGACCTATCAGTGACTTCTAATATCCTTATCATTTACAGTAGGGGGTACATTATCCCTTTTAATACGAGTGATACTCCGAATTCCCTGTATCTCAGCCTGCAGCCTTGTGCCTTTATATGGTCACAGAACCCCTCAGTGACTTCTAATATCCTTATCATTTACAGTAGGGGGTACATTATCCCTTATAATACATGAGTGATACTCAGAGTTCCCTGTATAACTCAGCCTGCAGCCTTGTGCCTTTATATGGTCACAGAACAACCCCTCAGTGACTTCTAATATCCTTATCATTTACAGTAGGGGGTAAATTATCCCTTACTCCCTTATCCCTTAATACTACTCTGAGTGACACTCGGAGTTCCCTAATATCCTTATATTTTACAGTAGGGGGATGCATGATTACATATACTGACTGGATGGCTGGAGAATGAAAACAGGGAAGTCAGTAGCAGCACCCATGCAGTAACTGCTTTCTAAATGGCAGGATAAATATAAAGGAATCCCTTGGGCATAAGTCTGGAAACTCTTTAATTTAGTGCCTCCCAGTGTTCTTTAAAAGTCAGTGGAAAAGGGGATTCTGTTTTTAGATCTCTTGGTTACGTAAGGGCCCTGGGCTCTTAGTTTTCCAAAGTTATTATTCTCCAAGGAAAATTGGCTTTATAGCATCACTCGTGTATCCAACGTCTCGGCCCCAACAAGGGTCCATCTTGAAAAATATACACACCATTTGACCAAGCACCCACAAGTGGATACAGGAATAAGAGTGTGGGTAAAAAAAAAAAAATTATATATATATATATATATATATATATATGTATATATATATATAGAGACAAATACAAGATTCCTCTGCACTCATCAATATCGATATTATCAATATATTTAAGACAGACATTTTGTGCATACTGCTACTGAAAAATGCCTTACCCTTTAAACAAAACAGGGATTGTTTGTCCATATATTGCAATATATTTAAGCTGGCCAACTACGTCAGTCATCCCATATCTGGCCAGTCCTATGCTCAATTTTCATTTGATTCATTAAGAATTCTATGGTTTCATTATACATTTTATAAAAGGGACAAATACGTTTTACCTGCAACTTACTTGCTGCTTTCAAAGTAAAACTCCCAAACTTGGCTGCCCTTTTATTAGACACCAGTGGGATCACCTGACTATAGTTGGAGGGGGTGGGAGCTACAACATGGAGCTGGTCACTGCTCTTGTAGAACTATAACAAACAAGGGAAAGTTGTGCTCACCACTAGTTTTTAAAATCAATATATATATATATATATATATATATATATATATATATATATATATATATATATATATATATATATATATATATATATATATATATATATTTATATATATATATTTATATAGCATTGTGTGAATAGTAAGGCTTTTCTCCCTACAAATACTAAGCACTCCATGTGATGCTGGCTACATATAGTTTATACAGTTGATAAGAAACTTTAAATAATTCAGTGATTGCCCCATTGTTTCAGAAGTCAGAGGCAGCAGTGCAGAGAATATATCTGACTATACATGTACTGGTTTCCATAGCAATTTTATTAAAAATCCAAATGTGTACATTACAATATTTGTTTTTCATTGTGCAAAAAACCCCAAAAAAACATTTTGGGTTGATGTTACCTCTATTTCATTTTAAGTTCTGCCGTTTGATTTCCCGAATGATAAATTCTGCCCTGTAACGCTGGAAGTTTTAGTTCAGCCCCATTTGGGCTTCGTTTTATACAGGGGACAACTGATTCCCATACTTTACAGAAATAGGATTTGAAGTCTCTTAGGGAGGCTGCGGTTGTGGTGCGAAAGGAAAGGGGTGGTGGGGGGGGGGAGTCGTAGGCTGAGGGGTTTTTATAACTCTAGAAACCCCCACGGGGCACAGGGAATGATTCATCTGTTCTGTATGTTTGGCAGCCATATGTTTAGCCCAGAGGAAAAGGGAAGATGCGCAGCAATGGCGACTTGCTTGAAGGCAGTTTCAGGAAGTAACTTTGCATATTAATTTTTACATATTAACTTTTAATTACTCTCTAATTATGTAACGGGCAAATACAGCAGAGTGTCGGAACTGGGGAGAAAAAGCAAGGGCAGATGCCAAATAAATTATCAAGGAAAATACATAGAAGACAGGAATGTGTTGCTATGTCTTCCTGGTTGCTAGGGGCAGTGACCCATGGACCTGGGTAGTTTAAAGCAGCCATATACAACTATGCTGTCATTGAACTACATCTGAGGGGTTTCCCATTATAAAAAGAGTCCCATCCTGTTATTTTAGACCAATTGCAGACCGGTTATTTTCTTTGTATTGTAAAATCACCCGTCTGCCATTTGCTTTTCACTTTACCATGGATTCCTTATGCAGCCCTTCCACTTAAAGTCTGTAATATTACTGTACAGCACCAGCCTTAATCCAATTTGTGCCTAACATATTGTCACCCCAAGTCAATTGGCCATTCATTGTCCTTTAAAGCAACCAGACAGAGAGCGTGTGTATGTGTTATCATTTAATGGTAAATTTAAATTCTCAAATGCCTTTTAGTATGGTGAACATGTGACCTTTTTCAACAACACAGCAGCAGAACCGTGCTTTATTGCATTACATTCAGTCAGCAGTAACATACCTCCGCAGGCCCGGATTGTTACTGAAATGTCCCGACTTTCTTTTTTATCTCCTGCACTGAACAGCCAGAAAAAAGCAAAGTTTCTAAGTTAATTGGCTATTGGCAGAGAGCCCAGAATATGTGGCAGGTGCACTTAGATATATTTGTAACAATTTAAGATTAGCAAAGAAACAATTGTAACAATCAAGTCTCTTGGGGAAACTGTGACTTGCATTTTAAAGGGCAATTCACCTTCATTAGCAAAATTGTAATAACACATAAAAACCACAGAAATGTGTTCATAACCTGCAAAATGTTGTAAAATGGGCATGACCAAACATGTTGCCTGATCTATTTGTCCCTCTTTCTATTTCCAAAAATGTTGGGAGGTATGGAGTAGTGAGATCAGTGATCCTGTATCTGAATGCATGTCTGCATTTAATAAAGAACCCTTCAGGCTGGAGTCTGGCATGTGACAATCTCATTCTAGGTGTTGTTGCTCCTTCTAGGGAGGAACAGATGGGCGGGATTAGTAGGGATTTTGCAGATATTTAAAAAAAGTTACTAGAAACACTACTTTTTGTAGAAAATTCCTTCTATATCTAAAATAGTTTAATGTACTAGCACATTCTTGTTTTTTATTTAAAGCTCCACTGACCTCTTTGGATGTTGTCATCATTATATTCTGATCCGGCCCCTGGTACATGCTGTTATAGTGAATAAATGGGCCACATCATGGAATATACAAAATGGGGGTGTGGAAGCACTCTAAAGGCTAACACAGATAACAGATTCTTGAATTTTTTTTGAGCTCCTATACTCCTTTGTTGGACGTCTGCCTCAAGAAGGGTTAATGCTGCTTCCCAAAGTGCCAGTCAAGGCTTCACCGTGTGATTATGCGGTCCCTGTTAATGTGGTTATGTGGCTTGGCACTGCCTGCTGTGAGCCCTTTTCTCTTCTTAAAATGATTTGTTTTGATCCTTCTGCAAACACAGTTTCAAAGAAAAAACAGTTAAATTATCTCCAGGTTTTACCATTTACAAGCCTTTTTTTTTTTTTTTTTTTTATGGCGCAGCAGCCAGAGGTTTTCCTGTTTGATGTACCGGCCGAAGAATATATACTGTACTCTTTCTAAGGACTATTTCTTTGCTTGCTTGCATATGCACTTTTTATTTCTTTTTTTAAAGGGAAGCAATATCCTCATATAAATTAGATTTAATTACCTTAAAGTAACGAGAAGGCTCACTTCCAACACCACATTCTGCAAAGCTGCACTCTTCTGGCTTCAGTAGATAGGAGGAAAAGCCTCCGGGGCCTTCCATTTTGTGTAATGAGTAGAGTGCAGCTTTGCACAATGTGGGTGCTGGAAGTGAGCCTTCTCTCTGCTTTCAACTAATTAGACCTCATAGATATCTGGATATGGAAGTATGGCTCTGAGCCAAGTGCCTCAACTGGCAGCTTCCAGTAATGCACTAACCAGGGTAATATGGAAACCATTAGCAAGCAGTCATTTTTTTTAGTGTACTTACAACAGCCAAACATTTGATTGGATGTACTTGATCAAGCTAGTGGACATTCCAGACTGATACTTGTGCCGTGAATAATGGTCAGTGTTGCGATCTGGCAGATCTGTGTTGGGAGTGCCATTGGCCTGAACAAGCAGATCAATTGAAATTTCTGTTCTATGGGTTGCAGAAGAGTTTATGGCCACCTTTACTGTACTGGGGCAGACTTGGCTATGATGCAACTCTTGCTTTTAAGCAGTCTTAAAGGGGAAGGAAACCTAGTAGGCGCAAACCCAACACCCCCCCCCTCCCGTTTGTTGCCCACCCTCCCTCCTCCCCCCTGGCCTACCCGTCCCGCTGGGCAAATGCCCCTAACTTGTTACTTACCCTTCTGCGCAGGTCCAGTCCAGGGAGTTCACAGACGACATCTTCTTCCACGCGATCTTCTTCCTGCTTTGAACGGCGCATGCGCAGTAGGATCATTTCGCCGGTATGGATCTACTGCGCATGCGCCAAAAGTCACGCGCATGCGCAGTAGATCGTACCGGCAAATGATCCTACTGCGCATGCGCCGTTCAAAGCAGGAAGAAGATCGCGTGGAAGAAGATGTCGTCTGTGAACTCCCTGGACTGGACCTGCGCAGAAGGGTAAGTAACAAGTTAGGGGCATTTGCCCAGCGGGACGGGTAGGCCAGGGGGGAGGAGGGAGGGTGGGCAACAAACAGGAGGGGGGTGTTGGGTTTGCGCCGACTAGGTTTCCTTCCCCTTTAAGGTGGCCACCCACTTTGAAGTGGGCAATATCGAGCTGATCTGATCATGGGCCCTAGGGCTGAATGTTGAGATCATAATGGATCCGATGCGGTCGGTTTGCGGGATCGCATACACGCATATATGTGGCCGCGATCCAATGGTATTTTTTAACCTGCGCAATCGAGATCTGCCTGACTTTCGGCCAGATATCGATCAGGGAAGTACATTGGATGGCCCCACATACGGTAAAGGTGGCCATGCATGGGCAGATCTGCTCGTTTGGAGAGGTTGCCAAATGAGTGAATCTTGCACCGATATGCCCACCTTGAGTGGGCGATATTGGGCTCATCCAATCATGGGCCATAGGGGCTGATCCGATCGTGCGCCATAAGCCCAACGATTGGTTCACAGAGCCAGGAATGCAGGTGGTGGGATCGAGGACAGCATCAAAGAATTGATAGGTCAGATATTGATTGAAGAAGCCCGTTGCCACCTTTAGACTTGAGATAAATGGTACATCAGCTTGATGCTTTAACTTTTAGACTTGTGGATTATTGGGGGGTCTGTGATGTCCTTCTCCCGGTACAGATCAGTGGAGGAGCCTCCTTGCGGCACAGTGCACTTTGATGCTTTCTAGCATGTCCCTGATAAAGGGGTGTTCCAAATTTGCATAGTTATCCGGATAGACTTTGTCCAGCTCTTTCAGCTATAAGGAAACTAAGCTATATCTGCTATGAGGTTTGTGTTTCTTCAGCTGTGTGGGGATCCCCCATCTTCTTTACATCTAAAGGTGGCCATAGACACACCGATAATATCGTACAAAACTAATTTTCGTACGATATTCGGTGCGTGTATGGTGGGAAATGAGCCGACCGATATTGGCAGAAGATTTGGATATCGGTTGGCTCGCCTATCATGCTGGATGGAAAATTTTGATCAGGTGCCTTTGAAGGAACCCAAACATTGCCCATTGTTAGTGCTAAATCGTCAGATACAGGTAGAATTCTATTGTTTCTACCTGTATATCTGATGATTCAGCTCCACACGTGTGTATTGAATGAACAATATTTCTTGGAAAGATCTTTTCCAAGAAAGATCGTAATTGTTACATCTATGGCCACCTTTACCTATGGCTTTGGTCAGCACCCAGGAGCATGCAACCTGGACACTGGAACAACATTGCCATGTTAGTTTTCAGCATGCACACTTCTACTTCACAAACACTAGCATGAACAAAGGTAAGGGTGGACATGACACCTGCCAACCCCATGCTCAAACCCAAAATAACTTGGAACACCTCTGTCTTCATCTTAAGGGTCAGGGCATACATGCAGATCGGGGAGATTAGACGCCCGGTGACTAATCTCTCTGAACTGCCTTCCCACCAGCTAAAATGCTAGTCACCGGCGGGATGGCACTCGGAGTGTTTCGTTTTCCGAAGTTGCCCAAAGTTTCCTCATGAGGCAACTTGCATTTTAGCCAGTGGGGAGGCAGTTCGGGGAGATTAGTCACCCCAAAGAAGAGGAGATATGTTGCCTGGCATCTAATCTCCCAGAATTTGCCTGTGTGCCCTGACCTTAAAGTTGCTTTAAAGAGACATATAGAATAAATGAACCCCCTAATTTTGTAGGCAATAATATATGATGATGGTTTGACTTTTGGCTGTAAATTAACATTGTCTTCAAAATTATCCCCCTTTATTGGAGCTCCCCATAGATGTTCCCTGGTCCTTGTCCGTGTTTCAAATGAGGGTGGGTGTGTCCTAACAGTTCCTGCCAGAAGCAAAGTAAGAGAGGGACAGCCAATCACAGCCCTGCAGTCACACAAGCAAAGGCAGACTTCAGTTCCCTGTCAGGTCAGCCTAGCTGCTTATTGGTTCCTGTCCTACAGTGCAGTGTGCTAAGTGGACTCCCCTGCACATCCCGGGAAAGGAGGTCGTAGGAAGTGAAACAGATGGGCGGGACTATCATGGTTTTTGCAGAAATTCTCAGAAAACAACTTTACAACAACTTTACAACATTCCTTCTATATCTAAAAGAGTTTAAGGCATTGGTACATTCTTGTGTTTTTTTTTTACATAGGTCTCCTTTAAGGGTTACTTTTCCTTTAATGGTTTTCATGAATTAATTTTCGTGGTAGCTGGTGGCACCGGTACAATGTCCTCAGGACTTGTTCTTAATGTTCTATAACTTATATTTCACCAAACGATTCGTTCTCTGTTACTTTTTCTTGGGAAATGTTAATGGCTTCTGAAGAAATACAAAGATTTCCCAGAATGCGATGATTTAACAATTCATTTGGACAAATTTTGTTGCTATGGCGTTGGCATTCTGTCCTGTGCGTGCCTGTCATGAAACCGTACAGGGAAGCTGTTCTTGGTTCTAATACAGTGATTAGTCAGGTTATGTGACCCTTTTGAACCTTCCCAACTTCTGGAAGCTACCATCTATTGATACAATGGTGTACTATGTGTTCTTAGCGTCATCTGTTATTGTAGGACTTCTGACTCTTGGCTTTGGCTCCAATCAGATCCTATCCATGTACATTTTCTCTCTCTCTAGCCCCTGTGACTCTAATGCCTGGCTCCTCGGTGCTTCCAGCTGTAAGAACCCATGACCCTTGCTCCTCTTCATCTATTCATATAGTTATTTCTGCCATAAATACTCTTTTCACAGTAGTTTGAGTGATGTTTTATGCATGTTCTATGTCTGTCATCTGGCTTCCTATTACTCCATAACATATATTCATTCACTCATTCATCCCTGGATCCCAACCTTTTTAAGCAGATCCATCAGTTACTGTCTGTTCTTTGGCCTTAAAGGAAAACTAACCCCTTCCCTACGAGAGAGAGTACCCATCTAATAGCCCCTATTGCCCCCACTTCTTCTCCACATAGCCCACTGCTTAAAAAAGTGTTGCAGAAAGTTGCACAGACCTCTCCATGCGCATCCCTTGGGCTATCTATTGAGCTTTCCAGCAGACCAAACTGGCTCCAACTGCGCATGTGTGAAAAAGCTTAGTGTTGGCGGTCCTTTAGCAAACATATTTGAAAACAGAGAAGATGCACCTGTGAGCTCTGCTGCTCTACTCTGCATGGAGAGGTCTGCGTGACTTTCTGAAACACTTGTTTAAGTACTGGGAGGAAAGTGGTAATGCAAGCCATCTGTTCATGTAGATCTGTAGGTCCTACCAGCTGGCTCTTTAGTACTGGGCAAACTATTCAAGTGGGTCCTACAGCCCTAAATTTTAACATTTTTAGTGGTATTATGATCCCTGAGTACTTGCAGGACATCAATTTATATCCAAGATACTCTGCTATCCAAGATATATGGCAGTGCTTTATTAATGCATCCTTATTCTGTGCCTCCTTTGTATTCATCATTTAGTTGCCTAAACTCTAAGCAATTGCATCTCAGACAGAGGTTCTTCATCCCTACCGATCTATAACTGAAGAACTCATGGTACCTAATTAGAGTTCTCCCGTCTATTATGATGACCTGTCATAATAAGAACAAGAACTTTTGGATTGGGTTGGGTTTGCCAACTCTTCCAGGTCTCTGCTATTTTTATAAGGACGGCAAAACAACAAAAATCTATTTACTGTAAATGAGGGCCTTGCAGCTAAGTGCCCATCCTAGCCCATCCCATCAGCTCTGGAAGCCAAAACATTCAAATTGTGGGACACCGCAGTGGTAAGCATGTCTACAGTTTATGCCCTTTGGTTACAGTGAAATCAATCTCCTAAGATATCCATCCTCTGATTGGCTAAAATGGGCAAATAGCGTCAAGTCAATCAACAAAATGGGTTTATGTGCCGTGTAAACATTTTTTTGTGCTTCCTCTCCGCACAGCCTGGCCGCAAAGTAAACAGTTTAGAAGAGCGTCTTCCATCACATAGACCTTATATAGTCATACATCTCCCTGTAGCCTGGTCTGAGTGACGAGAGGTCCTTTGCCCATTGGAAAGCCATGCATTTTATATGTTACAGTCACATGTATGTTAGACAGATCTGCATCTTTGCTACGCAGACAGACTGTTTGGGCTGTGCAATGCACTGTGTGTCTGTTGCTGACTAATCCTCCTGTCTGAGCTACAAGTTGCTGCTTAGTATCAGATCTTTCTTTGTCGTATAAATCATGCCAAGTGCTTCCTGCTGGTCCCTCTCTGCTTGTCACTGGTTGGCTTCTATTCAGGTGTTCCTGTCCCATCTGATGCGGAGCAGAACTCAGTGCTGCTCATCTGTATATACAGGTGATACGATAAACCTTTTAGCTCTGGCTGCAAACTTTAACCCCCTGTGTCCACACGATTGTGGCCCTTTTAGCTTTGGAATTCTCATCACCTGTCTGTGGCCAGCCAATGAGAGTTATAGTTCAGTAGTACTGTCTATCTCACATGCTTTGTGTTTTTCACCTCTCTTACAGGCGAAGCCCATTTATGGAGGATGGCTGCTGCTGGCTCCAGAGGGGACGGACTTTGACAATCCAATGCATAGATCCCGGGTAAGGAGGCAGAGATTATGGACCTGTTTTATTGCTCCGTATAGAGCAGGGATGTGGGAAGTATAGCCTTTATGGTGGCGGCACACGGGGATATAAGTCGCCAAGCGACAAATCTTCTCTGCTGTGGGCGACTAATCTCCCTAAAACACAAGAATGCGAATCGCCGGTGGGATGGCATACTGTACGTATCTCTTCTGTTTTCCGAAGTTGCCTCATGAGGAAACTTGGTGCGACTCCGGAAAACAGTGTGACACATAAGTCATCCCGCCGGTGATTCGCATTCTTGCTGACGGGAAGGCATTTCAGGGAGATTAGTTGCCAGCAGTAGAGAAGATTTGTCACTTGGCGACTAGTCTCCCCCGTGTGCCACCATCCTTAGTATCGTTGAGCCACAGTACCCAGCATTTTCTCATATCATTTCCTTTGGCTTTCTAGGGATTCTGGTTATTATAGTTTAACCACTGTTGGCTTCAGTAATAATCTCATTTGCAGCTGAATGCACTTTTCTGAAAACCATTAAAAATTGGTGTTGAGGTTATATGTAAATGATTGAAATTGAAAGCAGTGTTTGGTTATCACTTAATGTTGTCTGGTTCTTAAAACAATGTTGTTTCAGAAGTCAAAACCAGCTGAACAGAGATAAAAACATAATTCAGTAGCAATTACCTTAAAAAAAAAAAAACAACTTTAAAACAATTGACTTTTTAAAAATAACATATATTGGCAAGTTTCCTAGAATGACATTTTCAAAACAAAAAAGGTAAGAGGTGTTACAGTTCCTCTTTGAGGTTGATTCTTGTAGTAGAAGCCGGGTTTTACTTAGGTACTTTCAAATGGTGCATGTTCTTCAAATATTTGACTTTTTAAAGCATAGAAGTTTTAAAATATACATGAATTTAAAAAAGTAAAGTTATATCCATTTAAAAGGCAGCTAAAGCCTCAGAGACCTGTGTGCTTAATATTTTAGGACTTTTGCACAAAGCTGCTATAGCAGTTCACAAGTATGGTGCTTCAATTTAGATAAAAGGACCAGTAAAACCAAAAAATTAAGAGAACAGGTTTGATCAGGTGTAAATTCTTATTTTGCGTCCTGTACATTGAAGAAACATTTCTATGAAGTGGACCCCCTAGATTTTTAATTTCTGTGTTTGATTTAAGCTCTTCTGTGTTCAGCCATATATTTATCTGGCGTTGAAAAAAAAGCCTGTATAATCTATGGTGTGTTCAGTTGAGCCTTGGATAATCTGCTTTTATTGGCTGCTCCCAAAAGCACTAGACGATCTACAGGCATTTCCAGTTAAAAAACGTCGATGCTTTTCTTTAAAAGGTGCCCACATTCTGACTAAGTGAACCAGTGTCAATGCTTTTGGTTTTTATTTATTTTTTAAATTTTCTGGTGTTACTTTTCCTTTAAAGAGAAAACAGCGGTTTCTGAAAACCTAATCGACAGACCGTCTATATCCTATTAAGTCTATTTACAAACATTTGAAATTGGCCTATACATATCAGTAAATATTGTGCTTTTTACAACTTTTCTCTTGAGCCTCCATTTTGTGAAGTTCTTGTGCTCCCTCATTGATCACCTGACAGGAAACTGTGCCTTGGTTTGTGTGTGAGCGCAGTGCCTCCTATGAGCCTTGTGCAATCAGTGGTGTCACTTCCAGGGGAGCATCGGGACCCGACCCTCGCAAAAAACGTCTCTGCTCTTTCATGTCTCCCATGATGCCTCTGCATCCCTCACAGTGTCCTGTCAGCCATTTTGCCCCAGATTTGTGTATCGTGTTGCCACCTTTCCTCCCGACTAACTCCAGGCAGGGAGGTGGGACCGTGACATAGCAGGGAGTGACGTTACAGGAATGGGATATGACTTTGTGTGGTGCTATGACATGGCGGTTTGCCGATCGCTATGTCGGCCTCAAGGAATCCTGCCTGGTTTTCCTAATTTGTAAAACCGGGCAGGCAGTTTTGACCTGGACAGCTCTTCAAAAAAACTGGCTGTCCAAGTCAAAACCGGACAGGTGGCAACCATAGTTGTGTTTGTGTGTGGTCTCCTAGTGAAGCCCTAGTCTGAATATAGTATAATCCATGGAGTCACCTCTTAGAGACCTGTGCTCTGCACATTACAGAGCTATAACGAGATGAATTATGTGTTACTGTTAGACCCAGGGTCAACATCAGCCCAGTTCTGCTAAAAGGGTTAAACCCTGCTCCTGTTCCTTAAGCCCCCTCTCAGTTTCCATCGGAGCCGACGGTTGCTGAAGTATCTCATCGCATTTCAGCTTTGTTTTTTCCTGCCTCTGACCTCACTGGCTAATAACAGATTAAATTTAGTAGACTCACCAATATAAACGCCAGCGTTTCGGGGATTACGCAGCATCAAACAGGGAGAGAGCCAAACCCACATAACTCTGCAATAGACAAATTGTTTCCACCAATTATTCATACATGGCGTAAAGCCCCTCCAACGATGACATGGACAGCCACCTCCTCCTAATGGCTATTGATCGTTTTTCCCATGCCCAGTGAGTTTTTATTTAAAATAACACGAGATGACAACTTTTTTTTAGTAGGTGCAGGATTTTTATTCAGATTAAGTAAAACTAAGTACTTTGGGTGTTGCAGATGTGGTGCAGAGGTGTGTTTTGGACTTAACCCATGGCAAAAAATCAGATTTTTTCTTTCATCATTCCGATAGGTTTGACCAGTAAACGCAGACTTCTGATTGGTTGCTGCATGCCACTGGATTGCAGTAAACTCTGGCCATTTTATTCTAAAGACAAGAAAAGCAAATCATTGTGGGTGGCAAATTGTTAGGCAACCCCAGTGACTTTTGATGCTTACTTCACCCACAGCCGGTGCCCCAGCATCCTCTGCACATAAAATGGCAAAGATTTGCTGGGGCGCTGAAAGAGCCTGAATACAGGACAGTACTACGGCCCTGGGGAGGACTGCATCATATTGCCAATATGGCCCTTGGCCAACGTTTTCTAACCTGCCCTTTTGATTGGCCGTTGAGAAGCTGCCAATTCAGTCTTGGAGGGCCAAGTTGGCCGCTTTTATTGGCTCATATATGGTCAGAATTCAGCACAGAACTGTAGAAATTCCCTGGCTTCTCTAACACAAGACTGTGGGGAGTATACACCCCAAAAAGCCAATGCTGCTTGACAGCTTTGCTCAGTGCATTGTAGGCGGCAGCTTTTTTCTAAATAAAATCCCTGTACCATGTTTTATTACACAGTGCCCTTGTTGTTCTGTTTGACCTTGGGTGGCCAAAGCCTTTGCTCTTCTGCTGAACAATAAACTTTTGTATTCAGGCTTGCTGGGCCACATAACTCCTGTAAATTTCTCTTCTCCCGTCGTCTGACCTGTTTGCAAAGAGCCACTGGGAAAAAAGCACATTTTAGGCCATGATCAGGAGATCTTTTATCCTTTTCATCCTGCATGTGAAACATGAAGCTTCTCTTTATTCGAGTTAGTCTCCCTTCTGTAAAGCGCTGCCTTAAATGGGCATCAAAAGAATGGGAGCTGTGAGCTGTGACCAGTAAAAGAGCAGGAGAGCTGCCGCTGAACGGTATTAGAATGGCTTCCCAGGAGCAGGTCGGGTGCCAGGTCACCGTTTGTCAGCACTATGTGACAAACCTTCATGGACAACCAATGGCAGAAATTTCCATCGAACAGGCACTCCTAGATGCACAAATCTCTCTATGTCGGGCCCAGTCTCAAGGGGTTTTGGTTTTCTGGATAGTCAGAATATTAAAGATGGATGACTATAAGGCAGGGGACCCCAACTTTTTATTACCCATGAGCCACATTCAAATGTAAAAAGAATTGGGGAGCAACAGAAGCATGAAAAAGTCCTTGAGGATGTGAAATAAGAGGTGTGATTGGCTATTTGTAGCCTCTATGTGGACTGACAGCCTACAGGAGGCTCTGTTTGGCATTGCAACTGTTTTTTATGCAACCAAAACTCACCTCCAAGTCTAGAATTTAAAAATGAGCACCTGCTTTGAGTTCACTGGGAGCAACATCCAAAGGGTCGATGAGCAACATGTGGCTCACGAGCCACTGGTTGGGCATCACTTCTGTAAGAGGACATTTTAACCTAAACTGTGGCCTGAAAAGAATGTCTGGAAAGCATGCAGAGGGTGTCCCATGGGGCCCAGGTCCTAGTAGGCCCCAGTTGATATAAATTCGCACAAGTCCTCTCTTATTTGCACCATCTGCGTCTATCAAACGTATACCATTTTCTATTTATTGGAGAGTGGGACCTGGATTTCATGTTTTCTGGTGGGCCCAATGAGGCCTAGACCCTAAAACCCTCTGTTTTGGTCCCATATACACAGAGAGGCAATATTGGGGGTGCTTGGTAAACAATGCTCTTGATATTGGCATGTGGAATGCTCATCATAATTTTAAACAGGACTTATTCCACCTCTAGGCCCAGAATGCACTGAAGATGCACCTGTTGCACCTTTTCCAGTTCCAATTTCTAGCTGAGCCAACCAACCAACCTATGACCTGGTTTGGAATCCTACTTTCGCTTAATCTACTTGGCAGATGACTGTGACTATCCCAATGGATCGGCCAAATCGGTTAATGTACTCAACCTGCCTGATGAAGAGAGTAAATCTGAGTTCATGACAAACGTCATCTCTGTGGACGGTTTTTTTTATTCAGCCAAATTGCTTTAATGTAGAGCACGACCAGCAGCTAGTGTGAGGCTACATTTAGCTCCCCAAAGAGGGCCTCCTATGGGTGTTGTGGGTGCAAGTGAGTGAGCCATTGTGTACCAGAGTGGTCTCCTGAGTTGCATTTATGCAGAGCTACATTTGGGGATGGTATGGTCTCTTTAGGGGCTTGGACACCCCACCCACCTACCAATATCCCCTTGGAAATACGTCTGTAGTCAACTCCCTCTTTGAACTTTTCCACCGGGCCTTCTCCTGAACATCTGACTCGGGCCTATAATACTCATTGAAAAGTCTTTGTTCTTGACAAATAGGTAATATTTGGGTGATGTATTCTGTCTGCCAAGGGGGGTTCTCGTTTTTATAAACACGCGTTGCACAGTATCTATTACTCGGATCAGCTGTTCTGTTCAGGCTCAAGAGAGCAGCGCCTGACTCATTGAAAACCACACAGGCAGCATGACCACAATTCCCCCGACTCTTGAGTCACTATGTGTGATGGCTTAACCGATAGGGAAATGTCGGCAGGTTAATAAATAACACATGATAGCCCGATGTATAGCATGCCTGTAGTGGAGAATATAAACCTTCCTGCAATGCAACCGATACAGATAGAGGGACACCTCTCAACTGGCCCCTAACTCCCACTTTTATTCTACACTTACTCTTGGGCCGCTGTAGATTTAATGGGCAGTCAGAGCTATTAAATACTGTACTTTATGGTGGGATGAGTCCTTCTAACACACCAACCCTTATTTTATTTTAATAATATTGTTATATAAAAGAGATACTGACATCAGACTTTTTTTATTTTTTTTACTTTTATAATAACATTTGCTTGCTATATATTATTTTAATAGTATTTGCCCAATGCTTTTACATTACCTATCTGATCCCCCCCCATGTTCCTCTGTAAGGGGGTTGTCATATTTGTGCAAAATTAGTCCGTTGGCATTAGAAACTCTGACAGGTTGAGAAGGGACAGTCAGGTTGGCAAAACAGTCAGGTTTAGGAACTTCAAGTAACAAACATATGCCTGAAAAAGATCAACATGACCCGTAGGTAACTTTTAATGTACATTAATATTTTGAATAGTAGTTTTTTAGTGTCAATATCACTTTAAGTATGGTTTACGAATTGTCTTACCTCACCGATGGTTATATTTTAAAGAAATTGTAAAGAAAGTCTGGTGGCATGGTACCCACCCATATGTAATAAAAATGCATAAAATAAATGCACCCAGGAGCTAAGTTGAAAATGTATTTTATTAAAATATATCTAATTTATGTAATCAATGAATACAGGATGCTGTGGGCAAAGCCAGGAGGGAGAATGCTGTGGGCACTGCTGGGGAGGGGGGAATGCTGTGGGCACTGCCAGGGAGGGGGGGAATGCTGTGGGCACTGGTGGAGGGGAGAATGCTGTGGGCACTGCCGGGAGGGGAGAAAGCTGTGGGCACTGCCGGGGAGGGGGGGAATGCTGTGGACACTGGTGGAGGGGAGAATGCTGTGGGCACTGCCGCGGAGGGGAGAATACTGTGGCCACCGCTGGGGAAGGGGGTAATGCTGATGGCAATGCCGGGGATGGGCAGTGCCGGGAAGAATGGGAATGCTGTGGGCAGTGCCGGTGAGGGGGGAATCCTGTGGACACCACTGGGGAACGGGGGCCAGCCGGGAAGGATAATACAAGGTCAGTAAGAATAAAGCTGTTTTTATGTTTTTGTCTCCCCATGCAGAAATGGCAGCGAAGGTTCTTCATCCTGTACGAACATGGGCTTCTGAGATACGCACTGGACGAGATGGTAAGCTGTAACTTTAGTTTTGAACCATGTAAATGTATCGTCATTCTCAATCAGCTGTTGCCTGACTTAGGATCATAGCTTTTATAGTTCGGTATCACCCTTGAGGGTACCATCTGTTTAAGGGTTAATATGATTTCTAGATTAGTTTGCACTTACACTTAAGCCTGTGCTTTGTTTACATTTCTTGCCTTTGGTTAGTTATTAGGTTATGTCGGCCAATGAGATTTATACTTTAATTGTTCTTACTGCAGTGGACTGGTGAAAGCTAAGTGCTGATTGGTTGCTGAGTGACTGGGGATAGGTCTACACAAGTGTACTGGGTTCATTGGGCTTTGGTTTAACGGTAGGCATCACAGCTTTGTAGTTGTCTGTTGGCTGCCTTAATTACACATACTTACCAAGGTACACAGCCTGCGGCCCTTCAGCTGCTGCTAAAATATAACTCATTATCCTTGGCACCCGGCACTGGAAACCCTTGGCAGGGCTGCAGAACAATAGCTTACTGTCTTTCAGGGCACACAATATAAGCAAGGGGGTGCTGGGAGTTGTAGTTTAAGAGTCAGCAATAAGAACTCAAACAATTAATGTTCTGTGCTGTTCTTCCGCTGCACACAGTAACACGTTCCATAGGCTGGGCGCTTCTCAAAGCTTTCTGCCGAGTGTTTTTGGCTGGGTGTGAGCTTGTTATTAAAGGCAGAGTTGCACAGGAAAGCAATGAATCTTTAAATCACTTCTGTCTGCCAGTGCTCCATGGCACAGAGAGAACATTTCTCACATAACTGGGGGACTGTGTAAACGGCTGTCTGTACAAATGCCTGTGTATCCCCCACCCTGGAAGTCCGGGAAGACCGATGTAAGGCTGAGCCGGAGTAGTGCTGGGACCTTCGATAGTAAGCTCCAGGGACTTGTGTATATTTCTTTAAAGTGCTGCGTAAACATGTCGGTGCAATATAAATAAAGGGTAGTAAATATGACTTGGCAGGTTGTTATATTCCCTCTTTGTAGCCTGTGTGCTTAAAGTCATTGAGAGACTGTGGACATCAATCACTCCCGCATGAAACAACGTCCCTCTTCCTCGTATATAAGTTGTGAGAGAGCCACAGATCAGTGAGCTCTTAAGCAGCCAGCGGGTAGTTACAGTTAAAACCACCAGCCGAACCCATTAAGTGCAAATGACGGAAAGTGGGATTTATAAATGCTTTACAGCCCAGCAGCAATGGAATCCACAAGCCAATAAAAATGGGGGGAAAAAAAGGTTGGATGAGCCCACGGACTCCTGGACGCAGCAGTAAAAACTCTGTTCTCTGCCTTTTAGATGGAGCAGCTGTCACTGGCAATTATTCCAGGCTCCATTTGGGGCACGTCTAGTTTGGGTTTTGCTGTGGTGTCCTTTGCCTAAATGCATCTTCTCCCCTGTGTCCAGCATAGGCAGGGCCATCATCAGAAATCACAGGGCCCCGTACAACAACATTTTCAAGTTAAAGTGGACCTGTCACCCAGACATAAAAAGCTGTATAATAAAATCATTTTCAAATTAAACATAATTCTTTCTCATCTGTCAATCAAATATTGTCTGCCCCTCCTCTATGCCTTAGGCATAAAGGCGGGGCAAGCAATTACTTTCATTTTCCATTCAGCACTTCCTAGAGGTCTCTGCTCTCCCCATATCCCCCTAGTTCTCTTAACCATTTAATTGTTACCAGAGCATGGGGATGGACATCAGGTCCCCCATTCTGGTGCACCAACAAGATTCTGAGATGATGCAAGGCTTGTCTTAATAACTGTCCACAAAATGGCTCCTGCCTGCTTGCTATAATTATGAATTCCCAGACTGACAGAAACAAGATTCAAATAATTTATACAGTCTAATTAAAGTTTGTTTTGCTTGACTAACATGATAAAATAGGATTTGTAATAATTTTTTTGGGTAACGGGTCCCCTTTAAATACAATTGTTGGCCAGACCCCCCCCCCCACAAGTTATAATAAGTCATTGGTAGCTAGGGTCCCCCTTAAGTTAAAAGGAAACAAAAAACTTGTGGCCAGGGTCCCCCGTAAAAGATAAATAAAAAACATTGGTGGTCAGGGGTTTAAAAAAAAACAAAAAAAAAAAACACATTTGTGTTCAGTGGAACTTACTTTTAAAGGTCTTCTTCATTCTCCTCTTGTTCGGCTCCTTCTCCTCTTCTTTGGCTCAATTCGTCGGCTTTGGGGGTTTTTGGTGGCTTTCAGACCCTTTTGTCAGCGTTGGGTGTTTTCGGTGGCTTTTGAGCCCATTCGGTGGCGATTTCAGCGGATTTTGCTTAAAAACTGCCAGGCCCAGTACAGCTGTACCCACTGAATTAACTATAGAATAAAGAAAGGAGGCACACACCCTCTAAATAAAATACAGGGTGTTGATCCATAGCTCCCCATAAGGGTCTCCAAAAATAACTAAAGATAATCAGAAAATGGATAGCACACCCAATTAAAGAAAAATAAATTTATCACAAAAAAGAGAAAATATAACAAAAAAAAAATACAAAATAATACTTATGATTTCATTTGTGCCCCTGAAGAAAACCCTTAAGATAAAAACGCGTTGGGCTCACTAAGTATTATTTTGTATTTTTTTTTATATTTTCTCTTTTTTTGTGATGAATTTATTTTTGTTTAATTGGGTGTGCTATGCATTTTCTGATTATCTATACGTTGAATTAAGACCCATTATAGTTCAGCAACATCACTGCATAATTGCATTTAGTCAATAGGAGCTGCCGGCTGGGAAAGGGTTATGGTACATCAGAGGGAAATTGTTTTCAGATGCACACGTATGATATGAATGTAGGAGCATGTCTGTACGTGCGGCTCTACTATATAAGGAACAGTGTGCATTCTTCAGGCCCTTTTCTACAGACCTGCAGGTCTCTTTGCCGGCGCCAGCATAAAATATCTGCGTTCTTTGTCTGGGCCGCCAAATCTCTGTGTTGGCTGATTTGTTTTTTTATAATATTTATCTTATGCCAAGTCCTTCACGATTCCAGTGGTGTTTAAACTAGTACAGGTATGGGATCTGTTATCCGTAACCCCAGGTCCTACGCATTGTGGATAATACATGTATGCGAGTCTGGTATTTGAAAGGTTAATGGCTCATATGACGGTGCTGTCCTACTGCAGGACAGTGGTGCTCCGAGTGTGTAACCAAATCATGTGGAAGGCTCTGTTAAGGTTAGACAAAGTGGGCTAAATTATTAATGCATAGTGACACAATAATGTCTTGCATGAACCGCGTTGTTTCCCATCAACTGTGTACAGCAGTAGAGCCTTGCAAGGGCACATAGCTACCAACATTTGACAATAATTTTCTGGGGGTACATACTGGAACTACACTAAAAAGGGGGCATGAGGTGCCACACCTGCCTATTGGGCACCGTTATAGCTTTACTGTTGAACTAGGGTATTGAGTTCACTTGGAGTTAGCTGTCGACTGAGGGGATTCCACATGTACAATTGATGTATTTTGCCCAAATAATCTGTTTCTATATGGCAATCAGTATGTTGTTGATACAGCGGTCCCCAACCTTTTTTGGCATAGAGACCGGTGTAGAGCCAAATTTTTTTTTGCGAGGGGGGGGGGGGTCAGAAGCACGGGAGGGGTTGGCGTCCAATTCGGTGCGCCACATTAATTGGTCTCTAGGCTTGGCAGCCCAGTTCAAGAGTTCAAGACTGTCTGCGGCCCGGCGGTTGGGGACCCCTGTGTTAATAGACTTTAAAGGAGAAGGAACGTTACAGAGACAGTTTATTGCCAATAGATTAGCCACAATAGTACAAACTAGAATGATATTTTTATTCTGTAGAATGCTTTACCATACCTAAGTAAACAGCTCTAGAAACTCTTTGTTTAGGATAGAAGCTGCCATTTTAACTTGGTGTGACATCACTTCCTGTCTGAGTCTCTCCCTGCTCACTCATAGCTAGGGGGAGAGGGAGAGAGGAACAAACTGAGCATGCTCAAGCCCTAGCCCTTGAGGTTTAAGCTGAAAACAGGAAGTCTGATAAAGAAGCCCATGTGTACACAATAGAAGGAAAGAAATGCAGTGTTTCTTTTGACAGAGGACTCAGAGCAGCATTACTTTGAGGGTTTACTGGTGTATTTATGTAGACCTTTCTGATAAAGCTTACTTAGTTTTAACCTTTCCTTATCCTTTAAAACGGAGTATGGACCATTTGAGGTAGTTTAGTACCTGTATTTGGACACTTCCACTATCTGTCACTTCCCCCCCCCCCCCATTCCCCCGATGGAAATAAGGATAACATAGGTTATGGAATTATATTGTCCTACTATACCGTCTTAAAATAACCAAAAAAAATTAAAATATATGGTTAAAGTAAAAATGTGGCATTTTTGAAACTTTTTTTATTAATATGGATTTATTGTAAATTGGAAAATTTTGGTGAAACGTAAATTTCAATACGCTGTAACGAGTTTATAGTTTTTATTGACAATAAAGTATCCTTGTAAACATTGAGGGTTAGAAGGAGAATTGTTTGCCTTATGAGGTGATGTATAGTTGCCAATTGGTTTCTGTGCATTCACACAAACTGGAGCAACTTTGCCCAAACAATAGTGTGTCGTCTGCAGTGAATATTAAACACTTTTTAAAGGGGAAGCAAAGACAACCAGCCTGTATCCTAAACCACCACACTAAGTGAAAGTTTGCTCCTGCCTGATCCACTGCATAATTGTCTCTTCACACATCTGACTGCCATTGATTTGCCAACATGTTGTACATTATCTGAATACCCCCAGAGCCATTTGAGCATGGCCACAACACTTACTGTGCTTGTTCACAGGCCAAAGCAAATGGATGGGACAGCGACTAAGCAATGATTGAAGCTTAGGATTCCTTTCAGTCTGTCTACCTACCACATTCAGGCATTTTTGCTGCCTCAAAAATGTTGGTGGAGAACACACTCTTCTCCATTGACCATACTGCTTCACTTTTAAGGTGTTTTTTTATACAGCTGCCGTATGATTGTAGCTTCCAGGTGTCTGTCTGTAGATTCCTTGTGGTAGGTAATCCATTTAAAGCCTCAAGAATGGTGTTTTAATTGGTGCAATATGATAGCTGCTCTTGGGCTGCAGATGGTAAAGCCGGGCCTGTACCTGTCTCATGCCGGACTTTGCAGATAACATCTTCTATAGTCTGGACTACCTGTATCTGAACTTTGATCACTGACTTCATGTCCGTACTGGTGTCCCACATTTATAGAGGGCTTATCCCAAGATAAATTCTAGGAGGAAAAGGGGAATAAGATTGGCCCACAAGACCCACTGATGACCATTTAGCTTTGTAACAATAGAAACGGGTGCAGAATAATGTACTGGTGAGACCTTCCAGGATATTTCTCTGAGCTGTGTATTATTGTCTGGGAGACACTCTGTACTTTGCTGAAAGGCTGTGGAGTGCCTGGCAAATCTTGGATATCTTAGTGGATGAGACCATTAGTAGTATGTGATAGTAAATGCCTGTCAGCAGTAATAGGTGTTAGTTGAAGGAATATGTTCTGCCTAGAATAAGAGCACACTAACAAACACTTGGAATGTGTTGGAGACGGTATTATTAAAGGAGAACTAAAGCTTAACTAAAGAAGTAGCTAGAAATGTTTTATATTATGTTTTGAGCTTCTGTCACTTACTGAGCTTAGGGACCAACACACAATATACAGTACACATAGAATAGAAATGTCATAATATAAGGCTGATTTGTAATCAATATATAATTACTACATGGCAGCACAGTGCAATTAGAATCAAAATGTAATAATTAGCCCTGTAGCATCAGCTTATATGACAGGCCAACCTAATTTTCTGCTTGATAATTAGTGACGACCCCTAAGCTTAGCTTCTCAACAGCTGCTCAGAGCCCACTGAGCATGTGAGTGTCACAGACACTTTCCAAGATGGTGACCCCCTGTGACAAGTTTGAAGTCCAGGATCATTGCTGCTATTGAGAAGCTGAAGCTTTAGGCTGGTGCAATAAGTTCAGTATATAAAATATGGCTTTTTAGCCACATTAATTTTTTAGGGGTTAGTTCTCCTTTAAGAGACTAGAATAAGTCAACTATTTGTATTTTCTGGTGGTAGCAGTATGTTTAATGCCTATGGACTGTACCAATTGGAGAGTAGACAATATGGCAGCACAATAGCAAGTGCAGTGGCTAATGACTGGTGGAACCAAGGTTTGCCCTATAAATGGACACCCTTTTGACTTTTTAGCCTTTGGTTCTTCAATGAGTCTAAATCAATGCCTAATGACTCTATAATATGAATAAACTCATCAAGAACCCAAACAGTTGCCAGCAATAGTGTGCATTCATTAAGGCTTATGTATTGGTGAAATAACTTGGCACCATCTTTATTTACCTTCCTTCATCAGCTTGAGGGATGAGCCATATGGAAAGCGAAATGTGTGTGTGCACTGCTGCCTGCGACTCTCTAATCTCCTGCAAAGCTGATCCACACGTACCCTACCAAGAGCTATGCTTGTCCTTTTGCAGCAGTGACTTTAAGGAGATAAAGGTGAATTAGGTGCTGGAGGCACTACGAGGGGGATGGGGGGGGGTGCAAGGTCACCTATAGGAAGTAGAGCTGAGCAGGTTACCTGTATGTAATTAGACTCTACCTGTAGCTGCATGTAAAATTTCTTTATGGCTTTTTAGACTTCACAGACTGTCTGACTGCTCTGTATTTTTCTGCCTTTTCTTACATGGAAATCAGATGGAAGCTACACAGGGGATTCCTAGTGTATAATATAGCAAATGTGGGGTTCTGTGCAATGTTTTAGTAGCTCAGGGGGTTGCACCAAGTTACCTGGCAGTTCAGGAGCAGTATCAGCTGGTTGGAGTGCATTCTTAGCCACGACACCTAAGGATACTTCTATTCTAATTTGTTCTTGAAAGTGCTAGCGAATAAGGGCCACAACAATACCTTACTGGACAGGTAAATAATAATGCAGCTGTCCCCATATAGGTTGGATTTAGGAGGGTCTGTGGTACAGATGCAAAATGGCTGCCTCTGCTGCTGGAGAGGCAAATTCATTGTATGTGGCCTTCCTTTCTGCCATTAGCTGTTTGGTTTCACTGTGCCAATCTCCTTGCAGCCAACAGCAGCCAAGATTGTAGTTATAAAATGATGGTCATGTAATTGTTCCACAAGTCTGTGCTCTGCTGCTAACAATACTGCTCCCCCGTGTACTGTCCCAGAGCCTCACAGTTAATCTATTATTCTCTGAGGAGAATAGTGGGAAATGAAGAGTGTATTCTGCACAGCTCAGTACAGAGCTGTTCATGGTAAAATCTAGCCAGGGCTGTGTGGCCGACTTTCGGACAGATATTGATCGGGGAAGCCTGTCGGAGGGCCCCATACAGGTGGCAATAAGCTGCTGACTCGGTCTGTTTATGGCCACCTTAAAGGAACAGTTCAGTGTGAAAATAAAAACGGTGTAATTAGGCTGTGCAAGATAAAAAATGTTTCTAATATAGTTAGTTAGGCAAAAATATAATGTATAAAGGCTGGAGTGACTGGATGTGTAGTATAATAGCCAGAACACTACTTCCTGCTTTTCAGCTCTCTAACTCTGAGTTAGTCAGTGACTGTAAGGGGGCCCACATGGGACATAACTGTTCAGTGAGTTTGCAATTGATCCTCAGCATTCAGATCAGATTCAAAAGAAACAGTTATGATCCATGTGCCCCCCCCCCCCGCAAGTCTCTGATTGGTTACTGCCTGGTAACCAGGGTAACCAGTCAGTGTAAACCAAGAGAGCTGAAAAGCAGGAAGTAGTGTTACAGCTATTATGTTAGACATCCAGTCACTCCAGCCTTTATGCATTACATTTTTTATTTTGCGCAGCCTATATATTTACCCAGTGTTTATTTTTACACTGAACAATTCCTTTAAAGGGGAACTATTGTGAAAATGAAAAATTAATATAAGTGTCAGCATACTGAAATAAGAAGTTTTCTAAATATAATCTATTAAAAATTCTGTACTGTTTCTGAAATAATCAAGTTAATCTTCACTATCCCTCTCTCGGCATCTGTTTCTCTTCATTCTGTCTTCATGCAGGAGTTGGGTGTCGGATATTTATTGAGTTAGATCCAATATATCTTATAGGGGGGCTCCTTTCCTAGCAGATGAATTGGAGCTCACTCAAATAACTGATTCCAGTACAAACAAAATCTAACAAAATAACTGCCTTTTGCACAAATCCTGCATGTAGAGAGACGTGATGTCTGGTGATTTTAATAGAGTGAGTTCTAATACATAGAATCATAGAATCTAGGCCCCCCTATAAGATATATTGGATCTAACTGTCTGATTATTTGACACCCAACTCCTACATAAAGACAGAATGAAACTCAGTCTGTACAGAGTCACTTATATTTACTGTCCCTGAATAAAAATCCAGTGCAACATTCAAGTGCTTGTATTGGTCAGCATATGGAACAAACGGTGAGTGCCTTTGCTTCCCATTGAAATGAACAGGGAGTGCTACACCTATCAGTCAGGGATCCCTTTGGCAGGAATGTAGAATTGTGTGTGTGGTTATCTATGGACAGCTATTGATTGTGTCTGCTGCAGAAGGACTTTGGACATACCCATGGGACTGGGATGGCTCACTGTATAGATCTTTATAGATTGTTGCAGTTCTGCTTCCATCATCCTCCAGCATCAAAAGAGACAGCTGCTTGGGAGTAGTAGTTCAGCAGCAACTGTCCTAACAGGACGCCCTAGCATGACTGAAAGGCAGATTTCCTAATTGTACCCATATGAACCAGGAATCTAAAATCAACCACCCATGTTTTCCTATCTCATCCCTTTCTCCCACTGCAAGGGGAGGTGGTTCCACACACTGCAATGGGCTAGCACTGCTGCTTCCCATGATCTGTGCTGTGTTGACAGGTCTGTGGCAGGGAAGGAATGCTGTGAATTGTTCCTTGCAATTACCATAGTGCTCGCTGCTAATGCCTCAGTTTAGATCTGTACATAGATAAAGTTACTGGACACTAAGAAATAGGGGGGGGACTTAACCTTTAGAGTTTTCTGTAATAACTCAAAAACAAACATTTGGTTAATTTCACATGATACAAGCAAATCCCGCTAATTCCCTGTGTGTGAATTGCTAGCTCTTGCACGCAGGCTTCTCTGCCCTTAAATTTGGTCTATGTTGTGTGGTAACTTGAACTTAGAACTATGCGTTCTGAAGACAAACCAACAATAATCAAACCGGTTATATACTAATAAGGGATCTGTTAAATAATTCAATCAGATTGGCATGTACAAATCCATAAATATTGCCCTTTTCTATCTTTCCCTTTAGCGGCCATTTTGAAAATGTTCTGTGTCGCTTCATTCACTGATCACCTGACAGGAAAAAAATGCAGGTTCGAATTGTAACAGAAATTAGGGTTAGTTTAAAAGACCTGCCGATCTCTGTCCATTGCCTAATGTAAACCTAGCATGTACGGGTACCCTACAGGCCCAAAGTTTGTCAAAATTGGCCCCGGCAGAGGCCAAAACAGCCTCCACAGGCCCAATAAATAGTGACTGTGTGTGTGGAATCCTATACGAGCCTCTCTGGCATATCTAGAGATTGTCAGTCTGGGCTGGTGCCCTTGGTTTGTGTGTGAGCTCAATGCCTTAGTATTTAGGGTTCTTGTTCCCCATTAAGAGCCAGATTTCTATTTTTGTTACCAAGAATTTCTCTCTTCTGAGTGTAGAAAGTGTTGAGCATTGCTGCACTAGAAATCTGGCCCGAGCACAGGAGAATTATGTGCTGGTTCGGCAGTTGTTACATCCAGGGTCAGACTGGACCGATGCTGGGCCGACTGGGTTCCAAACTTCAAGGGACTCTGCGCGAATGCCTGTGACGCACATCATTTACTTTTTATTACTGATCCTTCTATTCAAGCCCTCTCCTATTCATATTCCAGTCTTATTCAAAATCAGTGCATGGTTGCTATGGTAATTCGGACCGTAGTTACCAGATTGGTTAAAATGCAAATTGAAAAACTGCTGAATAAATAAATAACTGAAAAACCACAAATAATAAAAAATGAAAACCAATTGCAAATGGTCTCAGAATATCACGCTCTACATAATACTAAAAAGTTATGTCAAAGGTGAACAACCAATTTAAGGTCGTGGCGTTTTTATGTTGCGTTTTTAAAAAAGCTCCGTCGGGTGTAAATACGCAGAAACTGCACTTCCACTGAAACTAATGGAAAACGCACTATGGCAATTCTCACAGGACGCTTGCAAGCTGATATCCGCCACAGGACGCCAGTATTGGCAATTTTTAACGGAAACGCCAATAAGTCTAGAAACTACCAAATCAATAGACTCTATGGGATCTGCAAGTTTGAAACCACTCTTTACGTAAATACGCAGCGTATTTTAAATATGGCGTCCAAATTCTCGCGAAATAAATGACGCATATACGTTTTTAGGGCCGGTGACGTAATCACGTTGTGCTCTGATGATCATTCCTGCTCCATTTTGCATGTAAATAGTTTTTCTATTTCTAAATAGCTTTTCTATTTTCTATTTCCAGCCAACGGAATTATGGGGAACGAGAACAATGAGAAGTGCATGTTGGGAAAAGAAACCAACGTGCTGAAAAACACATGTTGACGGTTGCATGTGGTTTCAGTGGCGTATTTACGCATGATGGAGCTTTTTTAAAAACACAACGTAAAAACGCCATGTCTGGCCTTGCCCCAAGTATTCAAGATGCAACCCAGATTCTTAAGCACTCCTAAGTGTGTTGGGGGTACAAATCGTAAGCAGAAAGTATGACTTCTCCCTTTAAATCAGTTATAAGTACAAAAGTTAACTATTCTCTGCACTGCTGGTAGGAAGCATGCAAGGCATTGTGGTCACTGGAGTGTTAACTGAGAAGAGCTGGCTCCTACTACATTGTCTCAATAGTCAGAACTAGCTATGAGCGCACACAAAGACAAGGGCCAGACTTTTCAATAGCAATTACAAGTACAAATAACTCTAAAATTGTTGGTAATTTGTATGTGAAGTAGAAACACTGCTCTAGGAGCTACAAAGTTGTTAATGCCGCAAAATCTTCTTTTCTGCCTGCTCTTCGCTTATGTTTTTCTTTGTTAAAGGTGTGATTGTTTAATTTAAATGAAAGGGAGGAGCCCTGAAGCAAAAATATTCTGAGAAAGAATAAGGGAACTTGTTCGGCAGCCTCTTATCCTCTTCTGTTTGTGCTTTAACCCTTTCTAAGTGATGTGCGTGATGGGGAAAGGGTTAAGAGCTGATGTCATATCCCTACGAGAGTCCATCTGTTTCTAGTGCCACTAACAGCTGTTCCTAGAGTCTGGCTCTGAGAGACTCTAGCAGTAGCCGCTCTGGGTAATTACAGAGGAAAAATTGCTCCCCACAAAGCCTTGAAAAAATTACGGTTTTGTTTTTGATCGTCTCAGCCATTCTTGGGCAAATTGCTGCAAATACGATGTATAATCATTCTGAGATCTCCTGTTATGGGCACAATCGCAGCTAATGTGACTCCATGTCAGTGCGTCATTGACCCGAGCCAAAACATTGATTTTAGGTGTTTAAAGGCACAGTTTGCCTTAATAACATTTACTATGATAATGGCAGTGATATTCTGAGACAAATTGCAGTTGGTCTTTCCCCGTAGCTTTCCAATTATCTGGTTGCTGGGGTCCAATATATCCTAGCATCTAGGCCATGGTTTAAATTACAGATTGAAAAATGAAGACATAATTAATAACCTCACACAGCAATAGTTTTGCCCTTATAAATAGCATGCTTTAAAAACGAGGCAAATAATTGAAAAACTAAAAAAAAAAAAAAGGCATAATCATTTATTTATATAGCGCCAATACGTTACGCAGTGCTTTGAAATGGATTCAATTTTTTAGGGGTCGAGAAAAAAATGGTGTAAAATCCAGAAAGATTTAAAATCGGGAAATGCATTATATTTCATTAAAATATAAAATCAGAGAGTGTAAAATTGAGCTTTCACTGTATTTTATGACATACTTAAAGTGAATTCAAAGGTGAACTAACTCCTTAAAGCAAAACTAAAACAGTTGATGACTTCTAACTTAATACAGTACTTCCCTTTTTCTTTTAGCCACCATTTTGTGTACACTGTGTACTCCCTTTGAGATCACCGAACAGGAAATAATGCAACTTTAACAGGAAGTAGTCTGGGAGTAAAAGAATTGTCACATATGGGCTGTTTTATGCAATATAATTTTTATAGAGACCTGCAATGGCCAAAGGTGTAGTTTCCCTTTAAGACAAATTGGTGAGCACACAGAGTCGCTGTGTGTGCGACATGGATTTTTAAGTTAATGAAGAACATGGCTAACCTTGAAACGTCAATTTCATTTTGCATAACTTTCCATTAGCCGCCAGGCTGTTCCATCTTCCCTCGAAACTCCCATTAATGTATTGACTTGTAAAATGCAGAAATAACCGCCCCCAGGCGAACGTGGCTTTGCCTGTCGTCAAATCAGAGAGAGACTTATTGATATTGCAGGCATTGATCATCAAGCGATGGCCTCAATTACTCAGAATAATTTGGTAAATGTTTCTGCTAGATATTCAGCTCAGTACCAGTGTGTATCTCCCAAGATATTCTTTGGTAGATCCCAAATCTGGTTGAGTATCCAATCATTTGTTTGAGTGGAAACCGCCTGTCACCTGTTTCCATTCAGACTAATGATTGGTTCCTGGGTACAAGTCAGGCCAGTGTAGGATACATCCCATTTGCCAAGTGCTGTTTTAGGGTTAGTTTATCCCAGAATCCTTAGCTAGTCACGCTGGTGTCCCTAGAACAAGGTTAGCAAGCCCATGGTCCCTCTATCTGTTGGTGCACCACGTCTCCTATCCCTAGTGCACATTCATCTCTTTGCACATATAGAAATCTTTATTTATTTTTTTGTTGCCTAAATTTAGGCTCATCCTTTCCTGCTGTACCCAAACTGTTCTCTATTTATTATCATTTTTATTCATTTCTAATGTGGGAAGTTACCCAGCTTTCAGTCCTTCGACCCCTTGAGATCCCACCCTTGGCCCCCTGCAGTCTGTGGGAAGCCTGCACCCGGGGCTCTTCTCAAGCATTCCTATATTTGGATATTCTCCCCCCCCCCCTTGGCTGGCTGCCTAATTGGTACATTATTTTTACGTTTTCCCAGCTGAAGGGAAGTAGAGGGCTCAGTGACATACAGAGCAAGGCTCAGTGTGTGATGCTGCACTGGTTTTGCTGGGTGATAGTGGGGGGGGGGGGGGAAGGATGTTGTGAAATTGGTCAGAGAGGGGAGTAAAACTGTACTGAAGGCCTGAGGGTCAGCTCTAATTACTTCCTTACTTCAGGATCGTTCTGTTCCCAGACACTAAATAAGACTGGGCTGATGCATCATGGCATTACCCAACCCAGGATAAACACTAGGCCCTTATCTGTTGCACTCAGAGCACTTAAAGGAGAAGGAAAGCTACAGAGGAATTGTATTGCCAATAGATTAGCTGCAATAGTGCAAGCTAAAATGTTATATTTATTTTGTAGAATGTTTTACCATACCTGAATAAAAAGCTCTATAAGCTCTTTCTGTTTGTTTAGGATAGCAGCTGCCATATTAGCTTGGTGTGGCATCACTTCCTGCCTGAGTCTCTCCCTGCTGACTTATAGCTCTGGGCTCAGATTACAGCAGAGAAGGGAGGGGGGGGGAGAGGAGCAAACTGAGCATGCTCATGCCCGGGGCAAGAAGGTTTAAGCTGAAGGCAGGAAGTCAGATACAGGAACCCATGTGTACACAATAGATGGAAAGAAATGTTGTGTTTCTTTTGACAGAGGACTCAGAGCAGCATTACTGGTATATTTAGGTGCACCTTTCTGATAAGGCTTACTTCTTTCTTTTAAAAGGGTGGTTTTACCTTTCAAGGGTTGGTTCACCTTTAAGTTAACTTTTAGTATGTTATAGAATGGGCAGTTCTATATAGTTTTTTAATTATTTGCCTTCTTGTGACTCTTTACAGCTTTCGAATTGGGGTCATTGACCCCCATCTAAGAAATTAATGCTCTGTTACACTACACATTCATTTTTATTGCTACTTTTTGTTTTCTATTCAGACCCTCTCCTATTCATATTCCAGTAAATGCATGGTTATAGGGTAATTTGAACCTTAGCAACCAAATTCTTAAAATTCCAAACTGGAGAGCTGCTGAATAAAAAGCTAAATAACTTAAAAACCACAAATAATAATAAATGAAAACCAAATGCAAATTGTCTCAGAATATCACTCTCTACATCATACTAAAAGTTAATTCAAAGGTGAACAACCCTGTTAAGTTTTAGTATGTTGTAATATGCCCTATTTCTACCAACTTTGCAGTTTTAGTTTGGTATTTATTTATTTTTTATAGTTTTTAATTTACTTGCCTTTCACTTCTGATTCTTTCCAGCTTTCAAATAAGGGTTACTGACCCTGACAGCCAAAAACTATTGCTATATAATGCTAAAAGAAGCTTTAGTGTTAGTTATTACTTATATTTCTATGCAGGCCTTCTCCTATACATATTGCCATCTATTGTTCAAGCCACTGCCTGGTTGCTAGGGTAGCAACAAGATAGCCACAGAGATACCAAGCTGAAGAGCTGCTCAACAAAACAGTAACTAAAAAAAACAAAACTTAGGGGCAGATTTACTAAGGGTTGAATTTCTAGGGTTAAAAAACCCTCAAATTCGACCCTCAAAGTAAAATCCTTATATATATCAAATTCGAAGGATTTACTGCAAATACTTTGATCGAACGATCGAATAAAAATCGAAAAAATCCTTCGAATCGAACGATTTTAAGCGATCCATTGACCACAAAAAACTTAGAAAAGTGCTGGGGAAGGTCCCCATAGGCTAACATTGAACCTCGGTAGGTTTAAAGTGGCGAAGTATGTAGTCGAAGTATTTTTTAAAAAGACAGTACTTCTACTATCGAATGGTCGAATAGTCAAACGATTTTTACTTCAAATCGTTCGAATCATTCGTTTTGATCGAATTAGATCGAATTTGAACCATTAGATGGTCGGAGTACCCCAAAAAAATACTTTGAAATTCGAATTTTTTTTCATTCGAATCCTTCACTGGAGCTTAGTAAATCTGCCCCTAAAAGTTAAAGGTGAACTACCCCACCATTGGGACGATTTCACTGTAAATTGTACTGTACATTTGCTATGATGTTATCTAGGTAACCACACTGCACAGCCTACAGCGTGATGGTAAAAAGGGTATTTATATTTTGATATTAACACTTGCAATTAGTATTTCCTCATCAGATTAAATTGTGGTCCTTGTGTTCTGTGTGCTCAAGTTCTTTTTGAACAGAAAGCATTAATGTACTTCAAGATCTTGAACACAGTTCCCATAATCCTCAGCCACAAGGTCCTGTAGCAAAATCATAGAGCCTGTCCAGAAGCCCAGCTGCTTCCTGTTTGATTCCAAATGTTCCAGGCTTCTTCCAAACTTTTATCAAGTTTGTCTGGGACTGGGCACGGACCTAGATACATTTTTAACAAATCTTTCACAGTTCCAGGGTTGGATGAAAGGGAAGTTTCCACTTCAAAAGACAAAAAAAAATGTGACAGTTTTTCAGGAAATTCCAATACCAGGGTAAATGGGCACTTATATATATTTTGAGGGCTTGGTTACTGAATTGATTGATCCCCCTGTATTGTTACATCTGTTATTATAATCTCTGGAAAATGTATCTGAAAAACATGTCATGGCCCTTCCTGGTAGCTTCTTCTATCCTTAGAATTTACATTAGTTCCCTGGATAACTCAGCCTGCAGCCATGTGTCTTTATATGGTAACAGAATCCCTCAGTGACTTCTAATATCCTTATCATTTACAGTAGGGGGTACATTATCCCTTATAATACATGAGTGATACTCAGAGTTCCCTGTATAACTCAGCCTGCAGCCTTGTGCCTTTATATGGTCACATAACCCCTCAGTGACTTCTAATATCCTTATCATTTACAGTAGGGGGTACATTATCCCTTATAATACATGATGGATACTCAGAGTTCCCTGTATTACTCAGCCTGCAGCTTTATGTCTTTAAATGGCCACAGAACTCCTTATTGACTTCATATATCTGTATAAATTACAGTGGGGGGGGGTATGTTTTCTGCATCCCACCCATTTAATTAGATCTTTCTGAAGATATTTCTGCCCCTGTGCACAATAATCTATGATTTACATAGAACTGACCCAGCTAGAAGTGCTGCCCTTATTGTGTGTAGCTCATATGCACAGCCCAGTGGCATTTTTTCTCAGTGTCCCTGATTGTCACTATGTTCCGTAACCTTACTCAAGTGGTCTATTCTAGCAGTTATTGGGAATTTAGAGCAATTGCCAGGCTGAGCCCCCCACATACATATCCGTGTGAATCTGCAGGAGGATTAGGAGATGAAATGTGTGCAGCAGGGATTGGAAACAGATGTGAACCCTTTTTACTGTCAAGCAGGTCAGCTGTTCCTTGCCGAAAAAGGTCTGGAAGTGTTTTTTTTTTTTAATAACTTTCCTGGTCTTAAAGTGACGGTAAAGGAAAAATGTATTATTGTATGAAGACAAACTAAGCACTGGCCTACTGATATGTCTTCAGATCAGTTTCAACATTTAAATGGGTAGTTTACCTTTAAAGTTAACTTTTAGTGTGTTATAGAATGGCTAATTCTAAGCAACCTTTTAATTGGTCTTCATTATATATTTTATAGTTTTTGAATTATTTACCTGCTTCTTTTTATTCTCATCTGTCTATTCAGGCCCCCTCCTATTCATATTCCAGTCTCTTATTCAAATCAATACACGGTTGCTAGGGTAGTTTGTAGCCTAGCAATCAGCTGAGATTCTTAACTGGAGAGCTGCTGACTTAAAAGCTAAATAACTCAAAAACCACAAATAATAAAAAATGAAAGCCAAATACAAGTTGTCTTGGTATATCAATCTCTACATCATGCAAAGTGAGCACCCCCTTAAGCTTCAAATTCCCATTGTGTCACTGAGGTGTGTCCTCCACACTCTCAGATTTGGGGAGAGTAGTCGCCCTGCTACAAATCTCCTCTTCTTCAGGGCGACTAATCTCCCTGAACTGCCTCCTGCCGGCTAGAATGTAAATTGGCGCCTGGGTGGCAATCGGTGCACTTCGTTTCCCGAAGTCGCCTCTCGAGGAAACTTCGGGCGTTTTTATCAGGGTGACTAAATCTCCCTGAATCTGAGCGTGTGTCTCTTCCCTTAAGTGTATAGCAAACATTAGTATAATAAATCAGACTAAACCTTCATTGTAGAGTATCTAGTATAGATTTACCTATACTAGATATACCATGACCTGGATGAATGAAAATCTTCATAGTCTTCATTGTAGGGCTTTCCCTTGACTTTATATAGGCTTTTCTAGCACCCACCATTGTTCTTCCTTTGTATGTGCAAATCCTTCCTGTTATGTGGGTATCTGGACTTTAATATCATGTATTATGGGGTCAGAACTAGGGGTAGGCAAGATAGGCAGCTGCCTAGTGCACAGCTCCCAGGGGGCACAAAAAATAAACCTAGGTATGGTAGACTCAAGCATAGAGAGACGTAGTTGGCCAGCTTAAATATATTGGACAAACAATCCCTGTTTTGTTTAAAGGGTAAGGCATTTTTAGTAGCTTAAGGAACAAAATGTGTCCTAAATATATTGAAAATGGGTTGAGTGCAGAGGACCTCTTGTATTTGGCCAGAGAGAGACCCAGTAAGGAACCAGCTGACAGAAGTTTGCCCAGAGCCTCTTTAGAGAGAGAAAACAAACAGCGCATGCATTCCTCAATACAGACATTTAGGGCAGCAAAGCTAACATTTACAGCATGGGTGGGGGAGAATAATGAAGCGTATTTGGCCTCAGCCCAGGAGGCGCCTAAGGGTTTAAATCTTGTCAGGAGTAGCAAGGTGTCTCTCTTGGGGTGTCTGGAAACCTTTTGAATGTGGCTGCTTGGTGAACTCTAACAGTGACAGTATCGTAGCGAGGCATTGTTCCACCCTTATAAAGTACACAGTAGAGGTTGGCCTAGTTCCGAAGGTTCACGAGAGGTACATTGATGACATTCTTCTTCTCTAGTTACACACACGTACAGTGAGTAGTAATCATTTACTGAGTCATAGCCAAAAGTGCACCCTAAATGTATTCCATTCATGTCTCTTCCATCCTCTTTACTTTACTAATCCTTCAATGAAATCTGTCACAAACAAAGCAACGAAACACTCACCCCCGACATTATTATATTGTGTCAATGGCAAGGACTGATGATCTCAGTTGCTGCTTAGTTTCATTATATGATAGAGATCATAGAGTCTTCCTCTTGATATAGATAGTATAATTCTAGCCTTCAGTCCGGGTGCATGTTTCTTGTCTATGCTGCTCATCTTGGAGTGAAAGAGTGCATTTATGGTTGATCATTCTGTATGCCCCACTCCCCTTACTCTCACTTTAGGTACATATATGACCCTTCATTCTTGCCTTCTCTCTGGTCAGGTTATATCTTTGGCGCCACTAACATATCTCTGTGCTATTTATGAAAAATTTCATGCTAAGCATCTTTCTAATATGCATTCATTCAGTGATTTTAAATTTTATTTGTAAATATAATTTTGATTAGAAACATTATCTTTATGTATTTTCTAATTCTTTGCACTGCTGATTCTGACTCTTGAAACAATGTATCTGAAGCCAGCTTATTTTACAGAGGTGAACCGGCATGCTACATTTTTCAAAGTCAGAACCAGAGAACTGAAAGGGATAAACACAAGTGCATACTGCTTTTGGGGTAATTTTTCCCCCTTAGCGGAGGTGCAACATTTAAATCTTCCCCCTTCCTGCTTATGGACTCTGCCTACGTCTTAAAATTTATCACCAGACTTTCATCATGCTGACACCTTTCCCGTAACACACTGCTAAATCTCTTAAGTGTTTCTGAAACTTTCCTGGCACTGGAGATTAGAACCCGTTAGTGATGGAGAGATTTCTGGGGGTACAGATTTGATTTGCTAGAAAGTGGCCGTGTGATTGAGCAGAAAGCCGAGTCTGCTGGATAATTCCGCTCTCTCTCTGAATAGCTATATAAGGACATGGACAGACCCCTTTCTGCTGGTGGAATCCGACTGCATTTTTTATTTTTTTTTTTAAAAGAAAAGCAGACGGATTAGTTATTTTGGGTATTGGGTCATATTCCAATTACACCCTCTTAAGGGCATTTGTTTAGGGACATAACATGTATATATGAAAATAACCCTTTCCTGAAAATGAAGCCTGCGTCTCTCTTTTAAAGGGGATGTAAACCCAAAGATAAAATGTTGCCTAATGAAAGATCATGACATTCTAAGAAGCTTTCCAATTTACATTCATTAAAAATATTAATTGATTTTAGATTACTTTGTGTTTATAACTGCGAGCAATATTTTGCTGTCCCGTATAGAATTAGCTGGATTCTGCTACACTGCTTCAAAAGTCAGAACCACCAATGCAAAGCAACAGACACACTGCTTTAAATAGTAGTTAAAATGACTTGTAACTTTTAAAGCTTTAAAATGTTCCTTGCCTGCCTACCCATATATCAATTCAGAACTTGTTACTTCTGTACTTAGGCCATCCTGCTCTTCTAGCTATGTACAAGCCTGCAGCCTTCATACTTGGCTGGGAGTTGGGGCATTCATCTGACAGGCTATTGCAATGTCTTTAAAAATGTTTCCAGCCTTCCCGTTCCATGTACCAACCGCCAAAAAGCTGTGCCTAGAGGGTGGTAGCTGTTCTTTCTGCAGCTCTCCAATTTGAAAAATATGCATCCATCTAGTTGCTAGTGTCTAGCTCAGCCTAGCAACCCGGCAGTGGTTTGAATGTCAGATGAATAGGAGAATATCTGATTGGAAAGATATTGCTTATTGTCTGCGGAATTCTACCAGTTAGTGTTAAATTCAACTGCGACTATAATACACATTTTCTGGATGAACCTGTAAGATCTATTTATTGGCTTGTTTTGGGACTCATAATTATGAAGTGATCTTATAATTTCCAGTTTTGTTTCCGCTTGAGCTGCTCCTTCTATAACTGAACATCTAAAATAACTTTCTTCCCTTCCGACGCCTCCACACACTTCCTGTCTCACATTGCTTTGTCCTCCGGCGGCCTGCGGAGGTGCAATTACCCATAATCCCCTAGAGAAATCACAGGTAACGGTCATATTAGTAGAAGGCTCCGCACCTCGTTTCCTATAACCCTCCATTTCCTCCCACGAACGACTAGTGAGGTGAATGGAATTACCAGGCCTTTGTGACTAACACTCTTGTCTCCTGAAGATCTGGAATGTGCAAATTGTGTTTATAGTGTCATTCCATATCGATCTCTCCTTGTGAGAACCTCTAATTTCTGCCGTCGTCTCCAGTTTTTCAGGATATATGAACAGCAACCGCAGACATGTCAACACGCATGTTTCATGAGTCATCCTGTTTTTGTCCCGGTCGCCCATAGTACAGGGATTCTGCTCCCCATAATTTGCACCTGATTTAATTCTAACCCTGCAATTTAACAGGCGTATGCAAATAAAAAAGAGATCAGATAAAACAGCCCGTATATAAATCAGTGTGTAATATGGAAAATGTAAATAGCTTGTGCTGTTGGATAATCCCAAACTGAAAAGCTGCCATTTTAAGTACTAAAATCTTGGCTTCATATGAAGCTGGTCGCTTGCATACACACCAAGGCCAATGAATGCACAGACGCTGGTCTTTTCCTCCCTCACTTCTTGTTGATGTTGGAAACTGCATTACTTCCTGTCAAGTGATAATGACGAAGCATACATAACCTAACAAAATGGCCGCTCAAGGGAAAAAGATACATGTTTAATGATATGTGTATGCCAGTTTGATAAGATTACTTAATTGATTGCTTCTTCGTGATCATAGAAAGGACCTGTTGGTCAAAATCTATAGTTCATCTTAAAAACCACCAGAAATTACCACAGAAACAGGCAGAGTTGGGCCTGCTGGGTTAATGTCTGTGGCGTTTGTGTCCGCCTCTGTGAATTAACCCTGTGCCAAGCATAGGAAAAAAAAAGTTCTGCTCATGATTGCAGCAGCAGGACCAGGATGGGAGGTGTAGTTCTGGCACAGCCAAGTGGTTTAAAGTTTTATGTGCTGCACCTGAAACTGAAGTCAGATGATAGATTCGTCCAGGTTTTCCTATTGTGTTACACATGCAGCACTGGGTTGTGCCAATAAAACCTGAATGCCATGGCTTTACATGGAACAGTGAGTACCGCAAGGTCTCGTTCCCCGTCAGCCTCTATTTTTGAAGTTTTGTCGAGATGTTATGGGGGGGGGGGGTCGCCTCCTCCTTGAACACAGTAAGAAGGAATTGGCAGCCGTGCCAGGATCAAGCTATTGTCTAGCTGCCTTGGTCATGGCTTTGCACTGGCTCAGAGGGAAAGTCTTTTAGATAATAAAAGTTTTTCACTTTTCTTTGTATTTCTGTCAGCAAATGCTTAGCCTTTGAGTAAGGACCACTGGCACCAGGCGCGAACTGCCTAGAACTTTGTCTTTCTCTTAAAAGCTTTGTGGGATAATGGTGCTACCATACATTTAAATATAAAGATTACCGGTATATGAAAAATATACAATATTTAAATGTGAAACCAAAAATGTTTAGGCTGTGTCCCAACACCCCCTAAATCAGAACCATTGAGAAGTATGGAGTGGGAATCATCCTTTTTGTTCCTTACTCTTGACAAGATGACATTTTTTTCTAAAAAAACCAAAAAAAACCAAAAAAAAAAAACCCCCGCTAATTTGCATCGGTTCGATATGTAGCATTGCCCAAGTGTTTGATCAAATGTCAGAAGAAGAAAAAACTTACACTCGCACACCCTGGCCGTCCAGGAACACACGAATCCCAGGTGCTCGATGATAGAGGAATTGGGCAACCTCAAAAGCAACGTGGACACAGAACACACCGGCACAACATGGGTACTACTAGCAGGTATAACCTTGCTCGTTTATTGCGGATGCAACGTTTCTAAAAAAAAAAACAAAAAAAACCCCCCGCTAATTTGCATCGGTTCGATATGTGGCATTGCCCAAGTGTTTGATCAAATGTCAGCACATCTGAAATTACTGTAGCCATAAGCATTTCCCTTTAATTTCCATACATCATTCTTATTCCAAATCTATTTTTGTACCTCGCTGCCAAAAATATATCTGGTTGTGAGCTATAAAAACGATAGGTGTGCTTGGAAACCTGTCATTCACTGGCACTCACTGCTCGCTGTGACTCAGAACTAATCTCATGGCAGGGTTTGTGGTAAACCGTATCTCTTACACAAGCAAGTAAAGGCCACATGCACCTCAGGGGAGCAAATGATGCTACACCCCAAGTTTGGAGAAAGAGATGCGCCCCCAGGTGCTGATATATTCACGGGCAACGAGGTCAGCATAAGTGCTTGACCAAACCTGTGTCTGACTTTACTAGTCAAATACAAGAGTCCTCTGCACTCAACCCATTATCAGTATAATTAAGACAGCGACATTTTGTGCATACTGCTACTAAAAAATGCCTTACCCTTTAAACAAAACAGGGATTGTTTGTCCATATATTGCAGTATATTTAAGCTGGCCAACTACGTCAAAGTCATCCTATATCTGGCCAGTCCTACGCTTAATTTTCATCTGATTCATTAAGAATTCTATTGCTTCATTATACATTTTCCCTTGTCTGACTTTACTAGCCCATTAAAGGCAATATGTGTTCATTGGTAACCATGGTTTTGTCCAGGTCGACTGAAGTGAAAACATGCTAAAAGCAAACATTTGATTGGCTAAGTTCAACAAGACCACGGCAAACTCTGCCTTTGCTTCTTCATCTCCCAATCTTCCCCCTCCTCTTGCAGTCTATGTTCCCTTCTTATTTTATTCCAGTGCAACTTCTCAGCCATAGGAGAGAGGGAAAAGGAAACCCAAACAGCCCTCTGTGGTTAATTTCGTGGAGTGGGATTTCAGACTCCTCAACAGGTTTAACTTCCATCTGTTGCAATTTGCTAATTCCCTAGGGCCGAAGTGTATATTTCACGCGCTTATAAATGACACCTGTTGCTCTCGGAGCCACCATAACACACTGCCCATGTGACTCTCTGTATTCGTATCTGTGTGAGTCACCTTACACCCCCTCCTGCCCCAGTCAGTACTGTATATTTGTTTTTCATTTTTTGCTCTGAGATGTTTCTGTGTGTTTAATCCTCAGCAGAGCCCAGGGCTTTACACTTTAGCACGGATTTGGACGGACGTCAGCAAGGGTTCTGCTCGCTTACATTGAGTAAACGCCACCAGGTTAAAAGCACACCCCTGTCAATTTAGCCTTACTTTTTATATGAAGATGTTTATGGTTAGAGGAAACCAGACTTTTGTGCATAATGAAAAAAAATGCAATTGCTATTGAAAGCAGTATTTGTATCCCGTTCTCTGCCTCTGATTCTTGTAGAAGAAGCCAATTCTTCTCGAGGTCTGTTAATCATCCTGCTTCTGCTAGATCGTTTCAGGAGTCAGAACCAGCAGTGCATAGAATACAACCAGTCAGATACCGATTGCTATAGAAATTGCATTAATAAATACCTCCACAACCATTGCAAAATAATTTTTGGGTGGTGGTGCCATTTAAACAGATATTGCCACTGAAATTTACCTCATCTCAATATTCCCTCTATTACCTTATTTGCCCCCCTTGCCCTCACTGTTCCTTTTGTTCACCGTCTCTCCTCTGATTTCATGCTCTGCCCCTACTCCTCCTTCTTTGTCCTTTGTGCTGGGAGAATTTTAGGAGGCCGTGCCATGTCCTGTAACCAACAAGCCCTGCGCTCGCTTTCATCTGCCTTTCTCCAAGGCTTGCAGGAAGGATTACAATAATGTGAGCTTTGTTCCCTCCAGGCCCCCTCCCGTCCTGCCAACTGGCACGGCTCTCGCCCTGGGCCTTTCCCCCTGCTGAACATAACCACCAAGCGCAGGTCTCCTTCCGAAATAAATATTGGTGTGTGAGCAGATGGCCAACTTTGCTCCTCCATGCATGCAAGATGGAGAGCCCTGGCGCAACTGCTTTGTGCACATTGTAGCCTACATATGCTTATGTGCCGTATATCTGCAGCCGTACCTCGAATTCACTGACCTGTGCAACGTCGTCCCGTAAATCACCAAAACTCCCAGCATACCGCCAAACCAAAGGAACCTGCTTGTCAAGTTTTAGTTCGAACAGGCAGTACTTTTGTCTAGTTTCCCCCATTCACCCTGCACCAAATCTGTTTCTTTAGAAAGAAAATATCGTTCTAAGCAGCATTTCCATTCCAATATACATTCATTATCTATTCTCGCTGGTTTTATTGTAATTTTAATTGCTGTTGAAAGTTGCATCTGTCTGCCCCTTTCTGTTCTCTGGGTCTGACTCAAGATCGGACTTCAAGAGTCGGAACCAGCAGTGCAGAAAATAAACCGCCAGGCAGATAACCGCTTTCAGTTAAAGGGGAAGTATCGCAAACATTTTTAATATCTATTTAATATATTATTATAATATAATATATTCCTCGTACTGAATAAGAAACTTTCTAAATACAATAAATTAAAAATGATGCATTGTTTCAGAAATAATCAAGTTTATCTTCACTATTCCTCTCTCAGCATCGTTTTTTCTTCATTCTGTCTTCATGCAACAGTTGGGTGTTAGATGAATGATCCAATATATCTTATAAGAGGGTTTCCTTTCCTAGCAGATTAGAGCTCACTCAAATAACTGATTCCAGTACATGCAAAATCTAACAAAATAACTGCCATTTGCACAAATTCTGCATGTAGAGAGACATGGGGGCAAATTCACTAAGCCGCGAAGCGCCGAACGATAGCGTTAATTCGCTAGCGTTTGGCATTTTCGCTACTGCGCAAATTCACTAACGAACGCTGGCGTAGTTTCGCTAGCGTAACTTCGCTTCATATAGCGAATCAACGCTAGCGCAACTTCGCAACCTTACGCTACCCCTGTGCGCAACTTCGGATTTTAGTGAATTTGCGCAGCCCTGGCGAAACTACGCCTGGCGAAGTGCGGCGAAGTTGCGCCTGGCGCAACTTCGCATTTTAGTGAATTTGCCCCATGATGTCTGGTGAGTGAGCTCTAATACATCTTCTGGACAAAAGGAGCCCCCCCCTATAAGATACATTGGATCATTCATATGACACCCAACTCCTGAATCAGATGCTGATAGAAGACCAATGAACATAAACTTGATTATTTCAGAAACAGTACAGAATTTATAATTTTATTATTTCAGTATGAAGCGTATATTACATTTTCATTTTTGCGATAGTTCCCCTTTAATGTAGAAAAATGGAAAATGTTTAATGCATAGAATGACTTTTTTTTTTTTTTTTTTATTACCTGGAAAACATTGCCCTTTAAATACTTTTATACAGGACTGTGAATATACATCTGTATTGTTTTGACTTTAATTGAATATCCACTTATAGTTAAATGCACTGTTCTTCCTACACACCTTCACTGTTAGCTGTCTTCATTACTCCATCCGATTATCTGGGGGATAATAACCTGTCTCTCTACATAGGACAATCATTTGTGCCAGGTACGTACCTTGTAGGTACTAGAAAGTGCCAATTAGATTTCATTTATATATAGGGAATAATGTACCCACTGTTAAGTTTAGTAGGACTCTTGAGTATGCATGTATTATAAGAGATAATGTGCCCCTACTATAAATGATATGGATACTGAGGGGGTTCTGTGACCATATAAAGGCACAAGGCTGCAGGCTGCGTTATACAGGGAACTCTGAGTATCACTCATGTATTATAAGGGATAATGTACCCCCTACTGTAAATGATAAGGATATTAGAAGTCACTGAGGGGTTGTTCTGTGACCATATAAAGACACAAGGCTGCAGGCTGAGTTATACAGGGAACTCTGAGTATCACTCATGTATTCTAAGGGATACTGTACCCCCTACTGTAAATGATAAGGATATTAAAAGACATTGAGGAGTTCTGTGACCGTTTTAAAGGAACAAACCCACATTCTGAGGACTTCTATATACAGTGGGAAGTGTGAGCCGTACCCCTGTGTGTAAGTGGATCTATCCTGTAGATAAAAGCAATTGTGCTTCCTGGGCTCCACGTCTTCCCATTGGCCCCACATAATCAGACAGGGCTGTACCATCCCTGGGGAAGTGACTCCCCTTTGCTTTGGTGCCTGACAGGGAGGGGAGAGGCTCAGCAGAGGGAAACCTCAGTTGACATTTACATGTTTTGTTTTTATTTTTGGCTCTGAGCTAATGAGCACAACATCAACGTCTCATTCGAATCCTGCAATCTCCTTTACCATTTTATTTTTTAATAATTGCCCAAGTATTCCTCTCTCATGGTCCCATATGCCCTGTTGATGTTGATTAGGCCCGATGCCTGATGCAGACTGAGGACGGTGGAATGCGTCCAGTCCATCTGTTGCCACCAACATGCTAGTAAAATTTACGATCTGCAGCAGAATGAACAATCACATGACTATAAAGAAAAGAGACAATACAAACTAGGTTAGCTCCAGGGAGCATTGCGATTGGCTGACAGATACACACCTCTCTGTGCTTTGTTTAGCTGTAGAGAGTGCACCTCTGGTGTCATGATCAGAGCTGGAGAGGAACATGCTCCCTGGCACATACACACATACACTCTCGCAGGCACCATCCCCTCCTATAGGAAAGTAAAGCAGTAACCCTGAGATCTCTAATGTTACAGTAATACAGACCACTTTGCAGCCTCATGGGTCCTGTCTCCTCCTCTGATGATGCTCGGCACCCTTAGTACCTACTTATTATTATTGTTATCATCACTTAACATGTATGCACAGATCTTGCACCCCTGTGGTAAGATATTGGGATTATACAGCCAATCAGAGGCCGGTTAGGATGCCTCCGTGAGATAAATATAGGTTACAATAGGTACCGCCGCCCCCAGTAGGAAGCTCGTGTACTTCAAAGAGCTTGGTGTTGACAGTATGAAAACAATCCCTTTTTGTTGTGGGTCGCCCTGTCGTCAGGAATAGAAACATCTGACCATTGACTGTTTTTTCCTAAATACGGAGACCTTCATTTCCACATTGGTTTCCCTTTCCCCCCAGTCTGTGGTCGAACTAAAGAGCTTTTCCCTGAATAGTGATCCGGGGCCATTCCAAAGCCACAAAGTCTCTTCAAATAAAGCCCCTTTAAAAATTGGAGGTAGCTGTTTGCCCACCTTCGCTATAACTCATTTTCAACTTAGAACATATTTCTGAGGATAACCTTAATTAAAGAATAAGTAAACCTTAAAAATAAGTGAATGTAACATTTACGAGGGTGCTATTCTAAGCACTTTTGCAATGTACATTCGTTGTTTATTTTTTATTTCCAAGATATTAAAGGATACATGTTCTGTTAATATGAATTAATTTTGTTACAACAGCGCCACCTGCTGGTCATTTTCCCACCAGTCTGACCATCAAGTAGTCAAGAAAGAGGCTGCTCTGATGTTCTTCTGCTTAGGAAAGATTTGAGAAAGGTTTCTAATTTTTTTCCTAAGCAGACAAACATCAGAGCAGCCTCTTTCTTTTTCCTGACAACTTCCTTGACTACTTGGTGGTCAGAAAATGACCAGCAGGTGGCGCTGTTGTATCAAAATTCATTCATAGTAACAGTACGTGTATCCCTTAATATCTTGGAAAAAAAAAATAAATAAATAACGAATGTACATTGCAAAAGTGTTTAGAAAAGCACCCTCGTCAATTATACATTCACTTATTTTTGTTTTATGTATCCTTTAAAATTTGCTTTGATTAATTGGGTGGATATAATTCCCATTTAATCTTCCTGATTGCTGCTATTTAGAAGAAGTTATTACAATACTTTGTGTTGTAAACGTTGGTGGCTGAAATACCTTTTTAATGCTTTTTGCAAATCTATTGGTTCTTTTGCAGCCCACCACGCTCCCCCAGGGGACAATAAACATGAACCAGTGCACCGAAGTCATCGATGGGGAGAACCGCACTGGGCAGAAGTTCTCGCTTTGCATCCTCACCCCTGAGGAACATTTTATCCGAGCCGAGAACAAGGAAATTATCAATGGGTGAGTGCCTGTGTGTAAAGCTGTTGTTTGTACAGTGTCAGTGTGCACAGTGCCAGGCAGCTGCAGGCAAAAGCTAACAACACATGCTTTCATACACAGAAAGAAAACTGCCTCTCGCTTCTAATTCTTTTCCATTTGTAAACTAGGAAATGTTTCTTCCACCCCAGTAGCCCCAAACTGTAAAAACCCAGAGCAGGGTAAGTGGGTACTCTTAGGGGCAAATTCACTAAGCGCCGAACGCTAGCGTTTGGCATTTTCGTTACTGCGCAAATTCACTAACGAACGCTGGCGTAGTTTCGCTAGTGTTACTTCGCATCCTTACGCCAGGCGAATTTTCGCTAGCGACGTAACTACGCAAATTCACTAACTTGCGCAGTGTTCTGAACGCTACCTTTTATGCTAGACTTCCTTCGCCACCTCAGACCTGGCGAAGCGCAATAGAGTAGATAGGGATTGTTTCAAAAAAAGTCAAAATTTTTTCTAAGTCCCAAAAAACGCTGGCGTGTTTTCTACATTATGGGTGATAGGCTGAAAAAGATCGAAAAAATTTTTGGGGCTCCCCTCCTTCCCCCCCTACATTTCCTGACTCATGGCAACTTACCTATACAGTGGGCACGTGTAGGGCAAAATAAAATTTTTATTTGATGATTTGAAGGTTTTCTTGGCATTTGTAGTGCTGATACGTATTCCTCCATTGAAATTTGAATTTCGCGCCGTATGCAAATTAGCCTTCGCTAGCGTAACTTCGCTTTACATAGCGAATCAACGCTAGCGCAACTTCGCAACCTTACACTACCCCTGAGCGCAACTTCGGATTTTAGTGAATTTGCGGAGCGCTGGCGAAACTACGCCTGGCGAAGTGCGGCGAAGTTGCGCCTGGCGCAACTTCGCATCTTAGTGAATTTGCCCCTTAGAGAGAGCCCCACTCAACAATGGGCATTAAGGTCCATTAATAGTATTCTAAAGTTAGTCTTACCTGTGATCAGTAAAGTGTCATTAAAAGGGTTGTTCACCTTTATATTAACTTTTAGTATGATGTAGAGAGTGATATTCTGGGACAATTTGTAAATGATTTTCATTATTTATTATTAGTCGTTTTTCAGTTATTTAGTTATTCAGCTGCTCTCCAGTCTGTCATTTCAGCAATGTGGTAGTTAGGGTCCAAATTCCCCTAGCAACCATGGATTGATTTGAATAAGAGGCTGGAATATGAATAGAAGAGATCTGAATAGAAAGATGAGCAATAAAAAGTAGCACTAATAATAAATTTGCAGCCTTACAGAGCATTGTTTGTTTGTTTGGTTTTTTTTTTTAGATGGGTCAGTGACCCTCATTGTAAAATTGAGAAGAAGGCAAATAATTTAAAAACGATAAAATAAGAAATAATGAAGGCCAATTGAAAAGTTGCTTAAGTTAGCCATTCTATGACATAATAATAGTAACTTGGAAGTGAAACGCTCCTTTAAAGGGGTTGTTCACCTTCCAAACACTTTTTTTCAATTCAGTTGTTTTCAGATTGTTCACCAGAAATAGACTTTTTTTTAAAATTACATTCCTTTTTTATTTACAGTTTTTCCAAAATCCTTTAGTTTAAAGTTGAATGTTGGTGTCTGGTGTTTGAGTCTGGCAGCTCAGTAATTCAGGTGCAGATTCTGAACTGTTACAATTTTGCAACATTTAGTTGATCCATTTCTCAGCAGCAACTCTGGAGTATTAGCAACTATTGTATCACATCTAACGGCTGCCTGTAATGAAACCCAGAGATTCTGCTCAGCAGGGACAAAGATAAGAAATGTATCAACTAAATGTAACAATTTAGAATAGTCTACAGGGTCAGCGACCCTCCCCCTCGCAGAGCTGCTTTAGAAGGTGAAATATTAAACTTTACATTTCACACATAGAAAATGGAAAGTAATTTATAAAAGTCTTAATTTCTGGTGAACTGTCTGAAACCAATTGATCTGGAGAAAGTGTTGGAAGGTGAACAACCCCTTTGAAATTTTAAATTTTTAGAATACATTGAGTGCATTCTAAAGGGAGTCGTGCTCATTCTCTCTGTACTCTGTAACCTGTAGCCTTCCAAATATATGCCCACTACAATTCCCAGCATCCTCGGCCTCAGGCAGTGTATACTGGGAGTTTTAATCTAGCAACAGCTGTATGGACTCTGCTGTGTCATCTGTGATTTTTCTGCTTCTCTCTCTCCCATGTTCTAATTATTTCTCTCCCAACTGCTCTGTGTCGGCTTGTTCTACTGTCTTGCTGTAATCCATCCTCCCCCTGGCCCTCACAGCTGTCTCCCCCTACTCCTCTTTCTATGGTCTCTCCCTCTCATTCCACTTCATTTTTGTGTTTGCAATGCTTCACTGTGCGCTGTGTAAACTCTGCGCTGCTCTCTTTGCTCCGGCGGATGTTCTATGTGTATTTCTGTCTGCATGCACTTAGCAGCCTCTTCTGCTAGGGAAAGTGATGGCATTTGTTCTGCTGGAAATCCCATTTCTGCACAGAACATATGGCCATGATGTTATTAAAGGTGATGTATACATTCCAAAAACCTCCCCCATTGCCCTTCTATTCTCCCATATATGTAGGGCTGAGATTAATTATGCATGCAAGATGATGCTCCAATGAGAATCCTGCACTTCATCAGCCACTTTATCTAACATAGTGAGATTCCAGTACAGTTTTGCCTTGCTGATATTAGATTGTGATCCATCAGATGGTGGGATATAGTGATGGTGCAGTTGTTCAGTGCTCAAGATGCCTCCAATCACCAAAGGTCCAGGGTGTACTCCGAGCAGGCAATCTCCTTATTGGAGGATCCTCTCGCATTGACCTACAGCAGGGGTCCCCAATCTTTTTTACCCTGTGAGCCACATTAAAAAATAAAGAGTTGGGGAGCAACACAGGCATGCAAAATGTTCCTGGGGTGCCAAATATGGGCTGTGATTGGCTATTTGGTGGGACCTATTTGGACTGGCAGCCTACAGGAGTCTCTATATAGCAGTACACCTGTTTTTTATACAACCAAGTCAAGAATTCCAAATTAGGCACCTGCTTTGAGGCCACTGGACGCAACATCCAAGGCATTGGAGAGCAACATGTTGCTCGCGAGCTACTGGTTGGGGATCACTGACCTACAGCCTCCACCAAGCTGGGAAACCATTTAATATTGTTACTTTAAGATAACGGCCACTCACAGCTAGGGTTGCCAATTTTTCTGGAAAAAGATACCGGCCTTCCTATAAATTTATCTTTTTTTCCCTATTAATAACGTTGAGATCAACCATAATTTTTACCGGCCTGGCCAGTAAAATACTCCCTTACTCACAGCATGCTTTGTCCTCTTAGCATCCCTAGCATAGATGAACCTTTCAATGTAGGGATGCACTGAATCCAGAATTCGTCCTGTTTCAGCAGGATTCAGCCGAATCCAAGTGCCTGGCCAAACTGAATCCCAAAAATTACTTGACTTTTTGTCACACAAACAAAGAAGTCAAAAATCTCGCGCTGCACATGTGGTTCTCTTTTCCCCCTCTTTTCCCTAATTTACTTATGCGAATTAGGGTTGGGATTTGGTTCGGTATTAGGCCGAATCTTCCTCAAAAGAATTTGGGATATGTCCGAATCCTAAAATAGTGGATCCCTGTTTTAAGGGAGCTAGCACATGTGCAGATTCGGGGAGATTTAGTCGCCTGGCGACTAATCGCCTCTTCTGCAGGGCAACAATTTCCCCAAACTGCCTTCCGCCTGCTATGTGAAAACGCCAGCGCCAATGCACTCCTCATTGTTTTCCAGGTGGCTTGAGATGCTAATTGTTTATCCGAAGACAAACAAGCAAAATCAGAAGAAGAAGAGGAAAGTGGAGCCTCCCACCCCACAGGTAACTAACTGTATGGTGTAATCTTTTTGGTAATTATGAGGACCCGAACTACTACGTTAGCAAGGCCCTTTCTACCAGGGTCTCCAATTATTATCTCATCAGTCATCTGGGCAAGGGCCCCAGTCAACATGTAGAATGGGGCCCTAATGAAAAGAAATGAGCCTTTTATGCATGGTTATGCCATGGTCTGCCCAGCAACCCCTCATCTTGCCAAAGCATTTTTCCCTTCACAACGGAGATCAATGCTAAGTTTGTGTACTCCATAAACTTACATAAAACAGCGCCTCTAGTGGCCCTCAATAAATTGCAAGTTTTAACAATGTGAGTAAGATATGTGCACATGATATATATGTGGGTGGTCTGACCTTATCTACTCTTGTGGGGGTATGAGATTCCACAGCTGCAATCTTGCTGCTTGTATATAAACGGGCAATGTATTTATGCACAGTACTGCATTACAACATAACTCTGAACTGATGTAACACCATAACTAATGTACACAAACACACAGAGTAGCTACATCCGCTGGGCTAGGGTTAAGAAAAATAGAGGGATACAAATGTATGTCTTATATCTGTTCCACACACCGCAAACATGTCCTACAGTCTCCTGTTGCTGGCTATGGAAATCTCTATTTGTCTCTATTTCAGCTACAACTCCCATGATCCCCTGCTGGCTAGTGGTAGGGTGCATAGGAGTTGCAGTCTTTAGAAGGCAGATGACCTTCAGGGAGTTGCAAACAGCCCGGCCAATTCATTTGGCAGGTGTAAGCGCTGGTACCAATGCTTAATGAATTTACATTTTTAGAGGCCCAGGTGAAAGGCTTGGCCTTGTATTTTTCATCTAATTGGTGGCTTATTGGTCAGCCATGATTGTATTGTCTTTGTATTGTGCCTTGCTAACTCTTATACTTACTCAGGAGCCCGGACCAGCCAAGATGGCAGTGACCAGCAGTGGAATCCCTGGAGCAGAGAAGGTTCCGGCCACCAAATCTACACTGTGGCAGGAGGAAATTAAAAGTAAAGAGGCTCAGGAAAACAGCACTAGTCCCCTCCAGAGCCCGGTGCAAATGCCGTCGTCCCCTACTGAGCCCATGGCAGACAGTAAAACAAGTGAGAGCCAAGTGAATTGTATAGGAACTCATCTATCAGGTATTGATATTTAAAAAATGTTGCAATGGAACCTGCTTCATCTGTATTCCCGTATGCCCATGTCGATTGTATGTTTGGTTCCAAGATGGAGGCCTCGTGAATGGTGATCGCACAGATGGTGGCCGTAAGACTCGCGTGGAAAGCGGATATTTTTCTCTGGAGAAGATGAAAGACTTGAAGACCGAGGAACAGCCTCCACAAACGCCGCCTTCACCCTCCACACCCGATGCTCCCAGCAGGTACAGTGACTACAATTCACACAGCCCGGAACTGGACCCATTTTCTCCCCCAGGTACTTTGTCTACTCCTTCACCCGAACAAAGTATGAATGTGGGTGGCCAAAATGGGAATAGCCCTTTCTCCATTGCCAACCGGCAGTATGCCATCCTGGCAGATGTGCCCCGTGCCCGAAGGATCAGCCACAGGGACGCTTTCCAGGTAGAGAGGAAGAGGCTGGAGCAACAGAATCGGGCAAGGAGCCCTGGGAGAGAGGAAGTCGCACGCCTGTTTGGCCAGCAGAGAAGGTGAGTGTTGTATGCTGGTGCACCTTAGTCTATTGTCGACCATATTGGGAGAGTGGTTTTGGAGACCAAGTATTTTTGCTTTCTGGTCAGCAATGTAACATCGTGATCCCTAACATCTGCAGTGTCAGACATGTGAATTATAAGCGGGCATAGAAACCTTATCAACGCTTATTGAATGCTTAGGCAAATACATTGGGGTATATTTATCAAAGAGTAAAGTTAGAGATGGTTGCAGTGCACTAGAGTGAAATTCCGCCACTCTCCATTCATTTCTATGGGATTTGGAAAGGCATATTTATCAAAGGATGAATTTTCACTTTCACCCATTGATACTCTCTTAAAAATCCCATAGAAATGAATAGAGAGTGGCTGAATTTCACTCTAGCGTACTGCAGCCATCTCTAACTTCACGCTTTGATAAATATACCCCAGTGGTTGGACACCGGAGAATTGTATAACTACAACTCCTAGTAGCTTCACACAGAGCCTTAGACTTTTGGAAGAGCTAGAAGTTGTATGTTGGTCTCCAGTTGCCCATGTCTGATGTTGAGCTTTGCGCTCTTCCCCGCTTTGTTTCACTAACTGTACTAACATGGTTTTGGTATGATACATAACATGCACAGTCTTGTCTTTACTAACCCTGCGTGCTGACCCCTTGTGGCTAACCGTACTAACCATTTTGCGTGTTCCGAACATGGATCTGCAACAAGTGTTTCCAGCCACCGCAAAAGAACACTTGGCTGTTGTAATGCAAAAAAATTCATATGTCCAAGACCATTGTTTTTTCCCTTTTTTGTTACTTCAGAAGTTCCAATTTTTTCCTCTAATAACCACTAGGGAGCATTATTTGGGTCCTGAAACATCCCTGGCTTATGTTTGGGCTCCAGACAGCTGTCTGTAAGGAACTGGACTATTTTAGCTTCTTGTTCTCAGCTTAAGTTACAATCTCTGCTCATTGCTATTTTGACTCTGGGGTAAACTCTCCCTCAGGCTGTCTAACCTCAATGCACTACATCCATACTACCCTTTTCTCTTACTTGGAGTATCCCATGAGTAGCTTTCCAGCACACAGACAAGCTAACAAATAGGGGTAAATGCACATGAGCTGTTTTCTAGCTAGATATATTTATATGGAAGTAGCACCAACACAATACAAAGATTATTCAGCCACTTCCCCAGAGGAGCTTACAATTTAAAGGGTAACTATTATGAAAATGTAATAAGCTTCGGCATATTTAAATAAGACCTTTTCTAAAACTAATATTCTGCATCATTTCTGAAATAATCAAGTTTATCTTCACTATTCCTCTCTCAGCATCTGTTTCTCTTCATTCTGTCTTCATGCAGCAGTTGGGTGTCAAAGTCATTGACTGTTAGATCCAATATATCTTATAGGGAGGCTCCTTTCCTAGCAGATGTATTAGAGCTCACTCAAATAACTGATTCCAGTACAAACAAAATCGAACAAAGTAACTGCCTTTTGCACAAATCCTGCATGTAGAGAGACATGATGTCTGGTGATTTTAATAGAGTGAGCTCTAATACATCTTCTAGACAAAAGGAGCCCCCCTATAAGATATATTGGATCTAACTGTCAATGAATATCTGACACCCAACTCCTTCATGAAGACAGAATGAAGAGAAACAGAGGGATAGAGAAGATAAACGTGATTATTTCAGAAACTGTACAGATTTTTTAATGATTGTATTTAGAAAACATCTTATTTCAGTGTGCTGAAGCACTTATTAAATTTTAATTATCGAGATAGTACCCTTTAAGGGTAAGGTCACACTGGGAGATTCGGGGAGATTTAGTCGCCCGGTGACTAATCGCCTCTTCTATGGGGCGATTAATCTCCCGCCTGTCTTCTGCCTGCTAGAATGAAAAATCGCCTGCGTCATGGCACTCGCGTTGCTTCATTTTTCGAAGTTGCCTCGCGAGGAAACTTCGAGTGACTTCGGAAAACGAAGTGCCGCTACTGCCATGCCGCAGGCGGAAGACAGGGGGAAGCAGTTTGGGGAGATTAGTCCTCCAAAGAAGAGGCGATTCTCCCGAATCTCCCAGTGAGACCTTACCCTAAAGGAGAAATAAACCCCTTATTAAAAAAAACCCTACCCCACATAGACCCCTCCTCCCTCCTTACCCCAGCCTAGCTGCTACCCCGGGCAATGCCCATAACTTTTTACTTACCCCTCAGTGCAGATTCAGGGATCGGAGTTCACGGCAGCCATCTTCTGGGTCTTCAGTAATCTGAGAATGAGACCAGCGGAGTGTTGCATGCGAAGTTGGAGCAATTTCCCAGTTTGCGACAACTGCGCATGCGCCAAAATGCACGGATATTGCTGGAAGAAGACCTGAAGACACAGAAGATGGCTGCGGTGAACTCCGCTGGACTGACTCTGCACCAAGGGGTAAGTAAAAAGTTAGGTGCATTGCCCACGGTAGCAGCTAGACTGGGGGTGAGGAGGTAGGGGTGGGGTTTTTTTAATAAGGGGTTTGTTTCTCCTTTAAGGCCATGACTATATGCACACACTAGGGTCAGCTATATCAGGGGCCAAATAAAGTGTTTGGGAAGTAAATGGAGTACTCGGAAGAAAACCAACATGAGGAGAAATGCAGAAAGCCAGGTACTATAAGGCTAAGCTCGCACATGTAAAACATGTCCGACCAGTTTGCTGGGAATGTTTTTCCCCTTCTATGTGCCTCCTGTCGTGTGTTTGTTACATGGAGAATAGAGCTTTAGGTCTGAATACAACTGGAGCCCTCAGTGCCGATCCATTCCCATTTGTCTGTGCAGATCTACCCTCATTCCTGTTCCATGAAGCTTAATTGAAGCATGTAGGGCTGCCGTAGAACGACGGAGCAAGTGGTTTGATTTAGTCTGAGCAGACAGATACATACCATTGTAGTAGACCGTATTTGCCACAGACTAGCGAGTCCAGGCAAGCCCCCCATGCATGTCTCGGCTCACTTTTTCTCAGGGGCTGGCTGAATGAATAACTCATCATTTTTTTCTGTCTAGGGAAACCTATGGCTTTGCTACTGTTTCTTGTGGTTCCAGGATTTTCAGCCAGCCGTCGCCAAGTGCTAGTAACTGTATTACAGCAATAGTTAAAGGAACAGTAACACCAAAAAATTTTTAGTAATTTATTTATAATGTACTGTTGCCCTACACTGGTAAAAAAATGTTTTGTTGGTTTCAGAAAGACTACTATAGTTTCTATAAACAAGCTGCTGTGTAGCCATGTGGGCAGCCATTCAAGCACAGGATACACAGTAGATAACAGATAAGTACTACTATAGTTTATATAAACAAGCTGCTGTGTAGCCATGGGGGCAGACATTCAAGCACACGATACACAGTAGATAACAGATAAGTACTACTATAGTTTATATAAACAAGCTGCTGTGTAGCCATGGGGGCAGACATTCAAGCACACGATACACAGTAGATAACAGATAAGTACTACTATAGTTTAGATAAACAAGCTGCTGTGTAGCCATGGGGGCAGCCATTCAAGCACAGGATACACAGTAGATAACAGATAAGTACTACTATAGTTTATATAAACAAGCTGCTGTGTAGCCATGGGGGCAGCCATTCAAGCACAGGATACACAGTAGATAACAGATAAGTACTACTATAGTTTATATAAACAAGCTGCTGTGTAGCCATGGGGGCAGCCATTCAAGCACAGGATACACAGTAGATAACAGATAAGTACTACTATAGTTTATATAAACAAGCTGCTGTGTAGCAATGGGGGCAGACATTCAAGCACACGATACACAGTAGATAACAGATAAGTACTACTATAGTTTATATAAACAAGCTGCTGTGTAGCCATGGGGGCAGACATTCAAGCACACGATACACGGTAGATAACATAATTACTACTAAAGTTTATATAAATAAGCTGATGTTTAGCCATTCAAAGGAGAAAAGGCTCAAGTTTACATAGCAGATAACAGATAAGCTCTGTAGAATACAACGGGAACTTTTCAGTAATCTACTATTTAACCTGAGCCTTTTCTCCTATTTTCAAACTGAATGGCTGCCCCCATGGCTACACAGCAGCCTGTTTTTATAAACTATAATAGTGTTTCTGAAGCAAGCAACAGTACATTATATTTTAATTATGTTAAAACATGTTTTTTGGTGTTACTGTTCCTTTAAGGAAGCCCTAGGTTGCAAAAAGGAGAACCAAAACCTGACTCACAATATATAGAAAATATTGAGCATAGGGACCAAAGGTAAATATACAACGCTGATTAGTAAGTGTACAAGAATGATGAATTATTACAGAATTAATTGGTAATTCAGAAACAATCGGCACTGGTATATTATCAGTCCTGTAGCCCTAGCAGCAGCTTCTGTGACATATAGAACCTCATTTTCTGCTTGATGATTTGCCACATCCCTAAGTTTGGCTTCTCGGCAGCAGCCCAGGGCACACTGAGCATGTGCAGGGCCACTGACACTCCAAAGATGGCCTAACAAGATAGAAGATGGGGAGCTGCTGTGCACAACATAGCCTGGGTTATTACAGTTATAGGTTTGCTGAACCTCTGGGCAGCTATAGTAAGTTCAGTATATAAAATACAGAATTTCTAGGCATATTTATTTTTAGGCTCCTTTCAGTTGGCCTTAAGTGATGATTTTAACAATGTCTGTTTTGAATAACTTGGATGTTTGAGGGCAGAGTTGGAATTCTGGGTGACAGGTTCATTCAACTTCCTGGAGGCCCAAGTCGTTTGGTAAAGTGATTTCCGTCCCATCCTTCTCAGGATACCCAGTCTCTCCGTCTGTCTCTTCTTTGCTGCTGCTGTCTGTTCTGCATGTATGTCTGGCCTATTAAACCTTTCCAGAGCCAACGGAACCTGCACTCAGACATGAGATTTGATACAGGTATGGGACCTGTTATCCAGAATGCTCGGGACCTGGGGTTTTACGGATAACGGATCTTTCCGTTATTTGTATCTCCATGCCTCACGTCTACTAGAAAATCATCTAAACATTAAATAAACCCAATAGGCTGGTTCTGCTTCCCATAAGGATTAATTATATCTTAGTTGGGATCAAGTACAAGCTACTGTTTTATTATTACAGGTAAAAAGGCAATCAATTTTAAAAAGTTTGGATTATTTTGATAAATTGGAGTCTATGGGAGACAGCTATTCTGTAATTCTGAGCTTTCTGGATAATGGGTTTCCGGATAACAGACCCTATAACTGTATAAAGTTACAGAAACTTACATCATATATAATTATGTAGGAAAAAAAAAAAGGATTTTCCCACTGACATTTCTATTGGCCATTATATGCCTGTCCTCTATGTTAGGTCCTTACTGCCCATTATATAGTCACAACAAATTAATATTAATTCCTAAAAAAAAAATGCTGCAGTTTCCTTCCTGGCGCCGAAATGGTTACATCCTAGACTTCTGGGAAATCAATCCCACAATCCTGTCCACATTGCGAGGAAGTAATTTGCCTTTATATATGTGTTTTCACTGTGGCTGTTAAGTCGTGCGAGTGCCTGTGGGGTCTAGGGTTCATAGCGGGTAAAGGGGCAGCTCACACATTGAACTGCAGACCCCACTAACACTCCGTGGCTTAAAGGGGAACTATCGCGAAAATGAAAATATAATATTAGCTTCAGCATACTGAAGTTCATCTTCACTATTCCTCTCTCAGCATCTGTTTCTCTTCATTCTCTCTTCATGCAGCAGTTGGGTGTCAGATATTCATTGACACTTAGATCCAATATATCTAATAGGGTGGCTCCTTTCCTAGCAGATGAATTAGAGCTCACTCAAATAACTGATTCCAGTACAAACAAAATCTAAGAAAATAACTGCCTTTTGCACAAATCCTGCATGTAGAGAGACATGATGTCTGGTGAGTTTAATAGAGTGAGCTCTAATACATCTTCTAGGCAAAAGGAGCCCCCCTATAAGATATATTGGATCATTCATCTATTAAAATCACAGCCTGTCTCTCTACATGCAGGATTTGTGCAAAAAGCAGTTATTTTGTTTGTACTTGAATCTGTTATTTGAGTGAGCTCTAATACATCTGCTAGGAAAGGAAGCCCCCCCTATAAGATATATTGGATCATTCATCTGACACCCAACTGCTGCATGAAGACAGAATGAAGAGCAACAGATGCTGAGAGAGGAATAGTGAAAATAAACTTGATTTTATCAGAAACTGCAGCATGTTTTATTGGTTGTATTTAGAAAGTTTCTTACTTCAGTATGAGAAAGCTTATATTAAATTTTCATTTTTGCGATAGTTTCCGTATGTGTAATATGACGCCAGTATAAATCAATGCAAATAATGCTAGTATATGTGTAATATCAGGGGTGCTCCTGCCGCTGCCTGTAAAGCCGGCTGATTTATGGCTCCCATCAATCTCAGTCAGGCACTGGGTGATGGTCGTTGTAGGTGAGCAACGGGCCAGAGGGAAGCAGGTAGCCCATCCCTGTGTTACAATAAGCCATTATTGATTGACGTACCTTCTCTGTTATGTGTCGATGATGAATATTGATTGTAACGAATTCTGTAATAATTTGACTTTTTTTTTTTTTTTTCCTGTTCACTCATTTTCCAGCCTTTATTCTGTTTCCAGGTCTTGTTGCTCTTCACCTCCTCCCCCTGCTGTGCTGCTGTGCGAGGTGGCCATCTTTTCTGAGCCCGCTTCGCTGCCATCTCGTATCCCAAGTGTAGGAGATGTGACTTTTGTCTCCTAGGAAAAAAACATCTGCCTGTTTTTAGTTTTTTTCATTTGTTTGTTTGTTTTCTCCTATTCCTCTCTACAAACCTGCGATCTCTTCTGCTACCTAACTATGATATGGTCTCTCTCTCTCTCTCTCTCTCTCTCTCTCTCTCTCTCTCTCTCTCTCTCTCTCTCTCTCTCTCTCGGTGCCATTCCGGCTTCTGTGCCTTGATTGGACTTTTAATACCCGGAGCTGCAGGTTTTATGACACCATGTTGCTTCCCACAGCAGCTCTATCAAGGCATGGAAGTCGCTACACATGGCTTGTGTGTAACTTGCACTTTAACCTTGATCTTTCATTTTTTTTTAACCAGTTGGGTTATCCTTGGCCTGTGGTATCTAAAGGTTTCTCTCAGATGTTTCTCCTGTATTTTATTTCATTTATTAAAACTGAGACAAGAGCCTTGGCCGTGTAACCACTTCACCGTCCACATTTCAAGCAGCGCCCCCTGTCAGCTCCTAGCAAGCAGATATTTAAAAGGATACTTTCATGGGAAAACGTGTTTTTTAGAAAACTTCTGCACTGAAATTCCTTTCTCAAAAGAGCAAACTGATTTTTTTATATTTAATTCTTAAATCTGACATAGGGCTAAACATATTGTCAGTTTCCCAGCTGCCCCCAGTCATATGACTTGTGCTCTGATAAACTTTAATCACTCTTTACTGCTGTACTGCAAGTTGCCGTGATATCACCCCCCCCCCAGCAGCCTAATAACAGAACAATGGGAAGGTAACCAGATAGCAGCTCTTTAACACACAATAACAGCTGCCTGGTAGATCTAAGAACAGCACTCAATAGTAAAATCCAGGTCCCACTGCGACACATTGTTACATTGAGTAGGAGAAACAACAGCCTGCCAGAAAGCAGTTCCATCCTAAAGTGCTGGCTCTTTCTGAAAGCACATGACCTGAGATGCACCTACACACCAATATTACAACTAAAAAAATACACTTTCTGGTTGAGGAATGAAATTTTATATTGTAGAGTGAATTATTTGCAGTGTAAACAGTGTAATTTAGAAATAAAAACTACATCATAAAAATCATGACAGAATCCCTTTAAAGGAGAATTCAACCCTTTACCAGAAAAACACCTACATCCCACCCCACATAGACCCTCCTCCCCCCCCCCCCCAGCCTAGCCCCCCCAGGGGAAATGCCCTCACTTTACTAACCCCTCTGTGCAGATTCAGGCATCGGAGTTCACCGCAGCCGTCTTCCGGGTCTTCGGTAAGCTGAGACGGAGACCGGTGAAGCAGCACATGTGCAGTTGAAGCTATTTACTAGTTTGTGACAGCTGCGCATGCGCTGAAATTGCTGGAAATTGCAGAAACATCGGTAGAAGACTCGAAGACCCGGAAGGTGGCTGCGGTGAATTCTAATGCCTGAATCTGCACTGAGGGATAAGTAAAAAGTTAGCGACCCCCTATGTGGGATGGGGGGCGGTTAGGGTTTTTTTGATACAGGGTTGAATTCTCCTTTAAATGCCAGCCAATATTAGTCAGCTTGTCTCCCACCATACATGCACCAAATATCGTGCGAAAATTTGTTTAGTACAATAGTCTATGGCCACCTTTAGTTGACTACACTTTGCAACTTTTATGTCTCTTCTTCAGGCATCCCAGTAGTTTTGTTATCAAAATGTCTCGTGCAACAGCCTTCCTCTGACACCATCTTGCATTAACCTCCGTCCCATCATTACAGCCCCTTCCAATGACACCTTCTCTTTCTATATGCACTGTACAATGATGTTGTTTAGGCTCCAGATCCCAAACTTAATGGTCCATCACTATACGGCAGAGAATGAGACACAGGCAATTAAATCTCCTTGTAATCCAGTTCCATGTGGGAAACCAGTGTGCCGTGCTGTTGTGTTGGGACTCGCCAAAGGGAAGTGCATGCTATTCAGTGGTATCACCCTTGCTACCAAACCAACAGGCTTTACATAAAGTAGCATTTTGGAGGCTCATTATAACTAGTAAAAACAATCTCTTTTTCAAAGCAACTTGGCAGTTTCCTGCTCTTTTGAAGCCCCTAACTGAAGCTTAAAAAGACTTTGAATACACACTTCATTATAAAGTTAAATTGGCGCAACAGTGGTTACACGGGGCAAGTGCTTTGGGGTATTTCACTTTATGTGGCTTCTTGCTGGGAACTGGCACAGAATGCCAGTAACATATATGGGTGGTGGGCTCGTCCTATGGACTTCTCTCCGATAACTGGCACTCAGGGACACTTCTGTTCCTTACTTGGCGTTGTGCTTAGAAAATGTTTGATTCTGTAAAATTTCAAGATCTGCCATAAAAAAATGTTGTTTTTTTTTAATTTTTTTTTTTTTTTCGTTTTCATGAGCTCATCTTTAAATGCATTTCTGTATTAAATGGGAACCACACTCAAATCATTAAAAAAAAAAAATCACATTTGCAATGTACATTAGTTAAAGGGATACTGTCATGGGAAAAATGTTTTTTGTTGTTTTTTTTCAAAATACATAAGTTAATAGTGCTGTTCCAGCAGAATTCTGCACTGAAATCTGTTTCTGAAAAGAGCAAACAGATTTTTTTTATATTTAATTTTGAAATCTGACTTAGACATATTGTCAGTTTCCCAGGTGCCCCCAGTCATGTTACTTGTGCTCTGATAAACTTCAGTCACTTTTTACTGCTGTACTGCAAGTTGGAATGATATCACCCCCCTCCCTTTCCCCCCGGCAGCCTAACAACAGAACAATGGGAAGGTAACCAGATAGCAGCTCCCTAACACAAGATAACAGCTGCCTGGTAGATCTAAGAACAGCACTCTAGTAAAAATCCATGTCCCACTGAGACACATTCAGTTACATTGAGTAGGAGAAACAACAGCCTGCCAGAAAGTAGTTCCATCCAAAAGTGCTGTCTCTTTCTGAAAGCACATGACCAGGCAAAATGACCTGAGATGCACCTACACACCAAAATTACAGCTAAAAAATACACTTGAAGGTTCAGGAATTAAATTTTATATTGTAGAGTGAATTATTTGCAGTATAAACAGTGTAATTCAGTAATAAAAACGACACCATAAAAATCATGACAGAATCCCTTTAAGTCAAGTGAGTCAGCCTGTGCCTGCTGTAGATGATGATAGGCGGTTCTGCAATTGATGGAGGGAGTCCCCTGTGATACACAGAAGACTGTTACTGATATAATGCATAACCTTCCATTTAAACTCTGCTGTGCATTTTATCACCTTGTAATATTAATATTCAGCTCTTTGCTGTCTCCTCGCAGGCGCTCTCTGGTCATTGAGAAGTTTGAAGCTCTGGACATTGAGAAAGCAGAGCAGATGGAGACCAGCAGTTCCAATAAGCCAACCAGTGAGGCCCGGCAGGGGCGCAGCGAGAAGCGCACCTTCCCCAGGAAGCGGGTAACAACCTCAGCCTAAAGCCGTGTACCCCTCCCCTTCTCCTCTTCCATTTTTTTGCATCTGTGTCCCAGATTGAGTTTATAGGGCAGTAAAGCTTTGATAAGACTATCCAGTGCAGAAGGAGGCAGGAATGTTTAACCTTGAAGTGAACACCACAGGGATGCTGCAATAGATAAGGATCTGGTGTCTCTGTTCTATACTTACACACATATCTGACTTTCCCCTCTTAAGGACCTTATAAATCAACTATAAGTAGTTCTTGGAGTCATACTGTGTTGTTATTGTGCCAGCATGGAATCCATCCTCCGATGCACTTTACATTACTACATTTTGCAGCTTTCTATTTACCCAGCTAACAATAAACGCAAGGCTGAGTGTTACCCACACCCATAAAAGACATTTTTCTCATTAGTAATGCTCCATCTGCACCCCATATTTCACCTCCAGCTAACCTTGAAGCACTGATCGGAAACTTAAGCATGAAGATATAAATGCCCTCTGAATATGAAATGCTTAATGTGTTGTATGTGTTTTCTATTGACATCAGGGGTGGAAATGCCAAAGTTACTATGTGTATGGTGCTAATTATGGTTTCATTTTCCCAGGACGAGTCAGGGGTCAGTTCCCTCTCTGACGTTTCAGCCTCGCCAATGTCCCCATATCGCAGAGCAAAATCGCTGGACCGCAGATCTTCGGAGTCTTCCATGACGGTCAGTGTTCTGTTTAATTAGTTCACATCACATTGATCTTCCTGGAACGGCAGCTGCAAATCTTATAGCTTCAAAAGTGCAATTCTGCCTTTCACCTGTAAGGCAAGGGCCAGACAGGGCAGAAATTAGCCTGCCAAAATCCTCAGGCCTATTTCAGCCCCCAACCCGCTAGCAGAATCCACTTCTGTGTTCATGTCCGGAAGCTTTGTATTGGCTCCAGCGCAAACACACTTGTCGGATTTCAGTGCTGAAAAACAAATTTGTTGCATTTCACACCGAAATCTGCTCTTGTGAAAAATGAAGGGGTGCTACGGATTCACAGCCTGTGGAGACTCCATATTGTCTGGCACTAGATTAATTGGAGCCAAACAGGCAGATCTTTGCCCAGTTTGGCTGCCCACAAACTGTGTCACATTGATTGGATTATAATGGAGTTCCCCATCAAAGAATCAATTTCAGTTTTTGTCTCACAGGATTTTCTAACCTGCCCTACAGATATCTGGCTGATTTCTGTCCTGATATCATTTGGTCAGGCTGTTGAGGAGGACCCGACGCATAGGCCAATAAGCTTCTGCCTTGGTCTGGAGGGGCAGAGTCAGTCTGTGTATGCCTGTCTGTCTCCTAAAGAAAGCTTCTATATAGTAGGGTCTCTTGATAGTTACTCACCACGTCAATGAAGTGGCCCAGGTGCACCGCCCTGGGCCCTCAGCACAAGAGGCGGATAAAGCGAAATCTCAAATTGGAGCAGGCACTCAAGGGCAAAAACTTCCACCAGGCAGATGTTCAAATGTGAAGAAGTTTATTGTGTCAAACAGCCTGACGCGTTTCGTGTTCCAAACACTTAATCATAGGCTTAAGTGTTTGGAACACACAGAAACATCTGCCTGGTGGAAGTTTTTGCCCTTGAGTGCCTGTCTGTCTCCTAACTCCAATTACAAACTGAATCTGTCACAGAGTGCTGTTGGTGCTAACAGCTATGAAACTTCCAGTGTCGCATTATTTGCGACTCTGGGTCCGACCGCTCCACTAATGGATAGGGGTTTCCTGCTTTACTTCCCAATGTAAACTTATCTTTGGTATGCCCTGCGCTCACCAGAGAGCACCTGTCTCCAGATCGTTGGCTTGCTCTGCACCCGGGCGCCCAAGCAAATAACTCTCTCTACTTGGCTCCTGTCTATTTAAGTCAGAAACCTGACTCAAACCCAAATAGTGTCGGGGATGGGGTCGAGCAAAGTATGGTCCACAGGAATTCTGCTGTAAACATGAGACCACCCACTTTCTCAGAACTGTATTGCATGAGGATAGGGGGGCAGGTTCTCTAATGTACTTGTCATATGACTTTATGAGTTTTGTATATAAGCAGAAAGGGCACAGAATAGCTGAGCCATGCGACTGGATAGGACAGACAAGGTACAACACACATGTAGCCTTCACGGATTGAACAAAGGGTGCCACCTGCTGGAAGTGGGGGCCACCAGTGACTCTTTCTTTACTTGGGAGTGGTGATATTTTACATGGAGGTTGAAACTTAAGTGTCAGTAGCTCCTAAACATCCAGAAGTGTGTCCTATTGTGCTGGATCCTTGTAGTGAATAACTTGGAATGTTGGTCGGCACTTACATGTCTCTCTTTGTGTTGCAGCCGGACCTGCTGAACTTCAAGAAGGGCTGGCTAACCAAACAATGTCAGGATGGACAGGTGAGTCATGGAATGCCACTTAACAATTTCTTTCATAGAAACCTTATTGAAATGAGAAAAAAACAAAACTGGTCCCTATTTTGGAGTTTGGTGGTGCAAGTCACATCGACCAATCAGCAGGTAGCATTTACCAGTTTTCTCTATGAAAAGCGGAGATTATTGCTGTGGGTTCCTGGATGTGGAGCAAACACACCTATTGAATGAATTTCTCTGTGAAGAGCTCTCTTCCTTTGTAGAGTTAAATATAGGAATCCTATTTGAATGACATCTATAAAACATGATAGCAGTCCGTTGTTATTTCTACTTTCCAGTTAGTTACAATAAAAAAATTCTGTGGAGAAAAATAGAACAGTCAATCTTATCATCACAGGTGTGAAAAGCTGTTGTCCCTTGTGCACCGGACAAAAGCTAGTTCAAAATAACCGTAATATACATGTACACCAGCCCACATGACATGTCATAGATATTGTTTGTGTGGCTAAAGACTTTCAATATGTGACCAAGCAGTATACAAGCCCTTCTTTTGGGACCGCTGCAGTGATTCCTGGGGGTAAGGAAGAGAGACCCGGACCCACGGTGTCTCTGGCTGTGATGTGATCTGGAAGCTATGCAGACAGAATATTTACAGGCACAGTCAGGAGTGGAAGTGGCTCACGGTGATTACATCATGGCCCTAATGCAGATACCAGCTGCAGACCCCCGGGACCTGTGAGCTAAGGGGTTGGGTTACTTGGAGCCAAGAAGGAAGAGGGGTTGGTTGGAGGTAAAGATACTCAGGTCCGCCATGATGGATTTCCCACGTTCTGTGTGCTGTCCGCTAAGGAGGCAGTTTCTGCATCATGATGATTTCCAGGCCTTTATACTCTAATCCTTCCGTTTTCTTTCTGGTCTGTACCTCTTTTCCATATAACAGGGAGAGCCACACACTGAGCGGACTGCTTAATTTATTTGTAGAAGAGATAACATAGAACTTTGTCAACTTCGGTATTCCCCTGTACTAAGCACAATTCTGCAGGAACAGTCCCCTAAGTTTGCTCATAGTCTGTACAGAGAGATCCCATAAAACTATGGCAGCATAGGTATTCCTTGTACAAAACACAATTCAGCAGGAACAGCCCCCTAAGCTTGCTCATAGTCTGTACAGAGAGATGCCATAAAACTATGGCAGCATAGGTATTCCCCTGTACTAAGCACAATTCTGCAGGAACAGTCCCCTAATTTCCTCATAGTCTGTACAGAGAGATACCATAAAACTATGGCAGCATAGGTATTCCCCTGTACTAAGCACAATTCTGCAGGAACAGCCCCTAAGTTTGCTCATAGTCTGTACAGAGAGATACCATAAAACTATGGCAGCATAGGTATTCCCCTGTACTAAGCACAATTCTGCAGGAACAGCCCCTAAGTTTGTCCATAGTCTGTACAGAGAGATCCCATAAAACTATGGCAGCATAGGTATTCCCTGTACTAAGCACAATTGAGCAGGAACAGCCCCTAAGTTTGTCCATAGTCTGTACAGAGAGATCCCATAAAACTATGGCAGCATAGGTATTCCTCTGTACTAAGCACAATTCAGCAGGAACAGCCCCCTAAGTTTGCTCATAGTCTTTACAGAGAGATACCATAAAGTGATATCAGCGCAGGCCTTTCCCAATACTAATCACAACTCTGCAGAGCGTTGATTATGCGCAGGCCCCTTTGAAAGAACGTGTTGTTCTATGTTGCCAGACAGTGGCGAAAAGGGCAATAGGACAAATCTCTTAAAATAACTGCACCAGACTGCACGTTCAGCTATCATGTGGAAGGGTTGGAGGGAAGTTGATTTGTTTTTAGACACCACCTCACCCCTATGACTGTAAGCACAACACTATTTCAGAGCCAGCTCTCTTTAGCCAGCCAGAGATTTATTATAACCTACACAGAGAGCAGACGGGGAAAATGCAGGGCAGGCACAGAATATTAGTGGTCATGCTGCTTTTTATTTTCTCTTATATTTATCAAGTACACAGAACACTGTTTCCTTTCACTTATGTATATACATATGGGCAGGAGCCGCCATGTATTAACTGTATCTGAGTAAAATGGTCATTTTGATTAAAAAAAAAAAAAAAAGTTCCTGCACAAATGTCTTGTTTCACCCTCACCTATTATCACGTGTATGTTCCATGACCCTTCCCCTCTACTTCCTTGTTCTAGTGGAAGAAGCACTGGTTTGTGCTGACAGATCAGACTCTGAGGTTTTACAGGGATTCAGTGGCAGAGGAGGTGAGTTGTTAACCAATCATTTTGCTTATTCTTTCCGTCGTTCTGATTTTGCCCCAGTTCCTTGTGTTATGCTGCAGTTTTGTGGTGTCGTGGTTCCTATAGCTGCTGCAAACAGATTCTTGTAGACAAACAGACTGGATGATGAGTTTCCATTAACTTTTTTTTTTTTATTTACAAAATATACATTTAGCCAAGTCCATTTACAGTTCAGCGGGTGTAACAGTTTGGAAACAAACAAATCAATAGAGACATTACCACTATTGCAGTAGAGTAAAGTGCAGCAGTTGACAGAGATGGAGTGAGATATTAGGCTAGTGCTGTCACTACTTTTAAATGTCTGTGTCCTCTAAAAACAAGCTCTGCCCTCGTCCCCAGCCTTCCCTAGGAATGCACCTCTTGCTGTAAATTAAAACAGTGACAAACATAACAGAAAGTTTTATGTCTCCACTCTGTCTCAGTCTCATCCAACCGTAAACTTTTCCTATTTCTGCCCAGGCTGCTGACTTGGACGGAGAGATCGATCTGTCAACTTGCTACGATGTTACGGAATACCCAGTCCAGCGAAACTATGGCTTCCAGATCCATGTACGGAGCAGCCTTGTGTCCTTATGTTCTTATTTTTCCGACGGGATTTGTGGGAGATACCCCTTGTAGTTGCCCCTTTATTTTGCTTTCTAGCTAAATCCGTTTCAGGCTTTTTCAGCCATCAGTGCTTTTAATGTAGAGGGTAATTCATCCTGTGCCTTGTAAGACTACCCACTCTGGTCCTGAATTGGAACCTTAGACCACTTCTTAAAGGAGAACTAAACCCTAAAAATAAATATGGCTAAAAATGCCATATTTTATAAAATGAACATATTGCACCAGGCACAAGTTTCAGCTTGTCAATAGCAGCAATGATCCAGGACTTCAAACTTGTCACAGGGGGTCACCATCTTGGAAAGTGTCTGTGACACTCACATGCTCAGTGGGCTCTGATTGGCCGTTGAGAAGCTAAGCTTAGGGCTCGTCACTAATTATCCAGCAGAAAATGAGCTTCCCCTGTAATATAAGCTGATGCTACAGGTTTGCTGATTATTAAATTCTGATGCTAATTGCACTGGTTTCTGTGCTGCCATGTAGTAATTATCTGTATTAATTACTAATCAGCCTTATATTGTGACATTTCTATTCTATGTGTACTGTATATTGTGAGTGGCTCCCTAAGCTCAGTAAGTGACAGCAGCACAGAGCATGTGCAGTGAATCAGCAGAAAAGAAGATGGGGAGCTACTGGGGCATCTTTGGAGACACAGATCTTTACTGCTAAAGGGCTGTGGTTGCCTTGGGCTGGTACAGAAGCCCAAAACATAATGTACAACATTTGTAGCTACTTCTTTAGTTAAACTTTAGTTCTCCTTTAAACAAGATCAGTGCCTTAAAGGTGTTTCAGCATGACCCAATAACTTGTGTTAGAATTATGATTCTCCTGTTATTGGTTGGATTATACACCATTAGCATAGGTACACTTTTCCCCGCAGGAACATTGGCCCATATGAGCCATTAAGCTTTGATTGCCTAGTGCATTTAGAGTGATCTGATTTGCTACTTTGGGTTACTGCACCAATGCACAGCTGCATGTGTTTTTGTGAATGACGCCCTTAGCCTGCCTTACTAGATCTGATGAGACCTCTGTGCTTTGTCCAGATTAAAGAAGGGGAATTCATTTTATCTGCCATGACCTCTGGCATCAGGCGGAATTGGATTCAGACCATCATGAAGCACATGCGCCCCAATACAGCTCCTGACGTCACAAGGTGAGGCTACTGCCCTGCTTTGCCATTCCAATTTCCCAGGCCATTGCTTGTTGCAACAGAGAAACCCTGTCTCACTTCTAGGTACAAGTCCTGCTGATGGGGCCCATTGGAATAGCCACTGTATCCTGCACAATCAGCTTAATCCTTTACTTTCTCTCTCTCTCTCTCTCTCTCTCTCTCTCTCTCTCTCTCTCTCTCTCTCTCTCTCTCTCTCTCTCTCTCTCTCTCTCTCCATACCTTCATTCACTTTATTCTTCCTCTCCATCACTTCCTCACATTCCCCCCATGCCTGTTCTGCCTCTCTGACCCTCTTTTCATTGCTCCATCTGTTTGATTTCCATGCTAACCCCAGGAAAAGCTTCTCTCTGAAACTGTCTGTGCTGAAGCCCAGGTTGGAAAGCTGTGTTCTCTCCTGTATTAACGTCCTGTGGTTTGTATCCCTCGTGGTTCACTGCATGCTTTGCTTTCACTTCAAAAGCTTGTGGCACCCTAAGACGTACAGGGAATACATTGTAGGGAGATTTGGCTGTACAACGATACCAGCGAGGCCTTCCATTTCCCTGTGGCACCTGCAGGTGTAGGTACTTCTGGTTTTGCTTATTCTTCTTGCTTGTACTTGATGTGCTGCCACCATGGCACGGTGACTTGCTCGGTCACTATCATGCACAGTATGGGCTGCATATACTAGCAGGGCAGTGGCAGGCTCTGGGCTGGTGGGCATGGAAATTGTCACGTGTGCATGAAATTCCTTCAGATTCCTGTTCATGCTTGTGACCCTCAGTTCTATAAAATAACTTACTAATTTGAACTGTTTTACTTCAAGGCCCCTCCTCTTCATTTATACAAGCTCAATAATTCCTTACTTTGCACTGATCCCCTCGACATCTCTTTTTATTACTTTTATTCTAGATGTAACGAGAGCATGGTCTTCAGTACATTTGCATTTCATGATAAAAGAATCCCAAATATAATCTCCTTAAAGGGGACCTGTCACCCTAAGAAATAATTCCAAATCCTATTTTATGATGTTGGTCAAGCAAAATAAATTTCACTCACACTATAAAAAATATTTTAATCTTGTTTCTTTTAGTCTTGGAATTCACAATCACAGCAAGCAGGCAGCAGCCATTTTGTGTACGCTGTTATTAATGAAAACTCTAGATCAGTGATCCCCAACCATTAGCTCGTGAGTAACATGTTGCTCATCTACCCCTTGGATGTTGCTCTCAGTGGCCTCAAAGCAGGTGATTATTTTTGAATTCCACGCTTGGAGCCAAGTTTTGGTTGCATAAAAACCATGTGTACTGCCCAACAGACCCTCCTGTAAGCTGCCAGTTCACATAGGGGCTACCAATAGCCAATCACAACCCTTATTTACCACCACCCAGGAACATTTTTCATATTGCTCTCCGATTAAAAGGGTTGGGGACCCCTGCTTTAGATCATGCCAAAATCTTGTTTATGCACCAGAATTGGGCACCTGATGCCCATGCATTGGCTACACAATTAGATGGTGAGGAGGCAAGGGGAAAGTAAGGAGAGCAGTGATATCTAGTTTAGTGCAGAATGGAAAGTGAAAGTAACTGCCTGCCCTGCCTCTATGCCTAAGGTAATACGTGATTGACAGCTGGGAGTTTTAAATAACTGGTATAGATGTTTTAATAAGAATGGGAATTTGAGTTTAGTGTTTAAGAGGACTTTTATTATTCAGGTTTTTATGTTTGGGTGACAGATCCCCTTTAATTATCTCTCTTTCCACTTGATTATACTTTCCATCCCTTGGAAAGGTTGCACGTACTTAATGATAATTAAGGTCAAGGTTATTTTTTTTTTGCACTACCCCCATTTCGTTTATGCTCATTTGCCTGTGATCTAGAGACCATCAGGAGACCCTTGTAAGATTTTCAGTAGTTGTTTTGGGTTGATTTCTCCAGATAAGATCTCAGGATGTGTCTGTTGTTCTTGCCCTGGCGCTTAGTATTACGGCTCAGGCATCCGTTCCCAGCAGAACTGGTTCATCGTGGTTATTTAGACACGTTACAGCGGAACGTCAACTGATGGTATTTTGTGAAGGCAGCGCCACATTCTTTCACTTTTGGTTGGCTTTCCACAACTGTTATACAAATTCTTTTTCTCTGCTAAACAATGACTTTTCAGTCATTGGATTCTCCACTTTTTGCGAACACTAAATCCCCTATAATTGCTCCCCTAATTCCGCACTGTGTCCAGTTTTTAATGTCCGTGTGCAAATAGCGTCTCTAGGTACAAGACATGTGATATTTAGCATCATAGTTTTTTCTCTCTGTTTCTATCTCTACAGTTCTTTGCCAGAGGAGAAGAGTAAAACCTCATCTTCCTTCAGCTCCGCACAGAGTGACAAGCCAGAATCCGAGCGTTCAGAAGCAGACGTGGAGCAGAAGCGGAGCCGGGCACGGGAACGTAGGAGGGAAGGCCGTTCTAAAACATTCGACTGGGCTGAATTCCGCCCCATCCAGCAGGCCATGGCTCAAGAAAGGGCCCAGGCAGCTGAAGCCTTGAAATCCGTATCTTGCTATGACACCACAGACTCCAAGAATGATCTAGAGGAATTAGAGAGGGAAAGGGCGCGCCGGAGGGAGGAACGCAGGAAGAGGTTTGAGAGCTCAGACTCCGTGGAGGAGCCAGCTGGGGAAGATGCTTCCCACATGGAGGTTGACCGAGGCCCTGTGCTGTCTGAAAACATGGACATTAGGCCAAATGTTCAGGTTGAGATAGAGCAAAGATGGCAACAGGTAGAGACCACTCCACTTAGGGAACAGAAGCAGATACCTATATCTCCTCTCCCTCTGTCCAGCCCTCCTCTAAAGCACCCCTCGGAGGATATCACTGCCCTTCTGCAAAAACAGGTATTGCAATTGGCACTTTTTATTTTTAAGGAAGCCTTGCAGATGTCTGTGTGTGTGTTTACAAGCTGATTTCTGTCCTTTTGCACAGTTGGAGCAGAGTCAGAAGGAGGTGTCTGATCTCCTGGAGGAAAACCTTGCTTTGCAGCAGCGACTAAAAGAAGCATTGGAACAACAGCACAACGCAAGAGACGGCTATGTGTTACAGGTACCTGGGAAACCAACCTTTGTGCCTGAGAAATCCCACCAATGCCTTTCATTGCCACTGACCAAAATCCAGGGTGGCAGTGATTGCTCTTACATATGTAGAGTTAGACCTGGCTCTGCATGTTTCTCTCACTCTATATATAAATATATATATATCTCTCTCTCTCTTCACAAACACACAGTGTACACTGTTTTCTCCAGTGGCACCTAGCTTTTCCCTCAAGCAGAAAACTGAAGGCACCACCACTCTGGGGCCTAACACACACGGCTTAAAGGGAAAGTAAGGCTTACAATCAAGGTCCTCTGTATATGCAAATAATAGCTGTATTCACAAGCAACTTTCTTCTCCAGTCTTGCCTGTGCATGGGGCAAGGGAACTTCGCAACCAATTGGCCACCTGTATCTTGTACTAAGCCTTACTGGTTCATTAACCTCAAAATCCATCTGATTTAATAATCCTCAAATTGTGTACTCGGCTTGCTTCTGTCATTGGTTCCGGGACTACTTCCGATTATGATATCTGTGCTTCACATAACTGGGATAAGCTCTGTGCCACTAATTACGTATAAGACTTCAGCTTATGATCCGCTTATAATGAGAACCCTGTTTATAGGAAAGACTCCTCATTATTTCACCTCTGAATATTTCCATTAAAAAAATATGAAGCGTATGTCGATGTTACAGGGTTGATGGAAAGCCCATGCTTATTCTCCTCTATCCATAGAAATCTGCAGAGGTGAAATGTGTGAGAATGTGAAGGCTTCTTATAAATAGGGTGTGAACATAAGTTGGACCTTGCACTGAAGAAGATTCTTTTCCAATGTGTTTAACTCCTGTATGTCTTTCTAAACTTTTCAGTAATTAAAATGCTTGAATATTTACAGATTAATCCTTTCTCTATGAACTTCTCGTCTAGGCTAGGGTTGCCAGATTTGCTTGCCATCCGCTGCTGTGGGCTTCTAGGGGGGGATTATGGGAGTTTACAGCAGCGGGTGGAGGTGCCTGGCTTCTGCAATTCTAATGTATATAGCCTTTCTCACTAACATTTCTCTTGCCTTAAATTGCATGGTGCCATAGTTAGCATGATTTACATCTTAAATTTCACTGAGTGTCACATCTGTGGGCTTTACCTAGCAGTGAGTTTAGGGTTTTAAGAGTTCAGACAAAATTCTCCAAACTTTATGGCTGTGCTTTCATTCATCCCCCCTGCAACATTTCTGTTTGTCCACATGAATACCATGCTCTTCTGCTAAACATTTTCATGCATGCTTCTCTGCCATCTCACTTTTATTTTATTGATTTCAGCCTCATTTCTAGTTGTAAGCAATGACGACCAAAATAAAGTGTTTAAAAAAAAAAAATAGGCATGAAAAAAATGTTTTGAAATTGAATCCCTTCTTAATTTGATTTTTTTTTTGTTCCATTTTCATCCCTGCATGTATTAGGAAACTACATCATTTCTCGTTGTCCTTGTCAAGAAATCTAACCTAGAAAATTGTTTTGTTATGTACAAACAATATTGAATATTGATCTCCGTGTTGTCTCCCTTTTCCCCCAATCTGTCACTAGACGTATCCAAACCTCTTCTTGTTAATTTGGTCCCTCCCTTTTTAGTCTTTTGTGTGTTTAATTTTTATTTTTCATGCACTAAAAACCAATCCAGTTAGAATTGGTAACTGAATTGACACTAAAATATTCGACAACCAGGTCTTAAATTTAAGGTAGCAGTGGAAAAAGGCTCGAATTGTTGTGGTCCAGCTTGACCAGAGGTGTGACACTCAGCCATGGGAGATGAGGAGCCTTACTAACATGAGTGTTTAATCAATTTCTTTAAGAATGAATTGGCAGATCCGACACCAGACGCATGGCAGAGGCTTCATAAAGTGAACGAGGATCTTCAAAACGAGCTGGAGTCCCAATGCAAACGTCAGGAACTGTTAAGTCAACAAATTCAGGCTATCAAACACAGCTATGGTGAAGCCAAAGACTCCATCAGACACCAGGAGTCTGAGATTTTAAGCATTCAAGCGCGTCTCAGTAGCGCATATGCTGAGCTCACAATAAAGGAGCAAGCTCTTGCAAAACTTAAGGCAGACTTGAAGATGGAGAAGGACAAAGCTAAAGAAATGCTCGAAGAATGGCAAGTAAATGAGGCTGCGCTGAGCGCCCAGCTTAAAGCTAGCCAACAAAAGTTGAAAGAAGCAGAGTCTTTGCTTTTAGAAAAGAGCCAGCAGCTGCGGGAATTGGAAATGCAGCAAGCTCTGCAGAGGGACCATGAAAAGGAGATGCAGAGGTTGCAGGAGAAACTTGCCAACACAAGGAGTCGGCTAGACGCCAGTGAGCAAGCTCGAATATTGACAGAAGCAAGACTGAAGATGAATTATGAAGACCTGCTTGGAAGCTATGAGAAGGAAAAGCAAGTTTTATTGCATAACCTGAAAGAAGCGGAGGATAATCTGCAAGAGTATGAAGATAAGCTACAAGAGAATGATCAACTGATGGAAGTTCTTCAGAAAGAAAAGCTAAGTGCAAATACAGAAACCAGCATCATAGTCCATCACCTCGAAAATCAACTTTCACAACATGTGTCCAAGATTCAGAAGTTGGAAGAGCACATCAAAGAGTTGGACCAAGATAGAGACAGGCTGAATTCAACCTGCCAAGAAATGACAAACCAAATAGGGATGTCCGTCCATGAAAGTGCTAGTTTGCAGGAAAGGCTAAACATGCGAGAGGCAGAGTATCACCAGCTTAGGATCTCACTGGAGAAGGTTTCTGAGGAACTTCTCAAGGCAAAGGAGACTCTGAGGGAAAAGGTAGACGAATTAAGTCTCTCCTCAGAGACCCACAGAAGGATTGTGAACAAGAAGGATCAGGACATTAACGAGGCCATTATAAAGATGTCTGCTTTAAGCAGCAGTCTAGAAGAGACGGAGACAAAGCTAAAAGTCAAAGAAGAGGCTCTGAGAAGGTTTTACCAGTTTGACGATGTTGCACAAGTTAAGGACTTTGAGGAAATGCATCTTCAGCTTGACGCTGCAAAAAAACGTATCACTGAGTTGGAGCAGAGCTTACTGGTTCACAGAGGCAATGCTGTTTGTGAAATGTTAGATAGGGACAGCTTCATAGATGATAGTCAAGAACAGACTGATGCACATTCTCCTTTGTATACTGCAGACACAAGCATGGGGGAGATAGTTCAGGAGTCTAGGTCCAAGAGACAGAGAATACGGTTTGCCAGCATACAATGCCAGAAGTACGTCCATGCTGATGGATCTGAAAAGACGTGGACAAGTAGCTCTTCCTCTGAAACAAGCCAAGACCAGCCTATCAACGAGGATTGTTTGATTTCAGAAGCCACAACTCCTTACCAGCCCTCAGCAGAAAATGACGTAGAAGCATACCTCTCCATTATCCGCTCCTTGGAAACCAAACTCTGTGAGACAGAGGAGAAGCTAAAAAATGTAACCCTAAAATTGCAGAATGACAAAAGCTGTATTCATGCCCATCACACTCATTCAAGTGCAGAAGGATCTCTGGAAGAGCAGTTTTCAGGTAGTCGTAGCACTGCGGTCATCTCCTTGGAAGAGGAACAAATGGAGCTTGAGCGAACAAGGTGCCGCTCAGAGGGCATCGCTAAAGAGGTTTTTAGCAGTTTAGAGTCGTGTCGGACAATGCTCAAAGATCTTCTTAATCATAAAGATGATGCAGAGTTATTTTATTCCACTTTATCTGGCATCGAAGATGCTTTAACCCATTCTCTTTGCTCTTTACAACAAACGCCGATGGACCAAGTGTCTGGAGAATGCTCTACTATGCAATGTGTGGAGAGGAATATGTCCAACGAAAGCCAACATCCTGCCTGTGAAGGCTCAGCCAAGTTACTTTCAGAAAAAATTGATTTTGGGGCTAAAATGATGTTTGAGTTGGCAGAGTCGTTAAAATTAACTAGCCCTGTTGCCGTGCTGGACAATAAGCAAAGCAAAGAGCCCTGTAGAAATGTGTCTCTTGTGCAAATGTGGGCAGAGAAACTTGAGCTAGAAAGAGACTTTTGGAACAAGGTTGAGAGGCTCAGAAAAGAAATTGTGAGAAACTCCGGAGAGCTAGGTAATGAATGTGAACAAAATCTCCCTTCATGTTCAGGTCCCATCCAATCACCTACTGATAAAGCTCTGCTCAACGAGGAGCTTAGCTGTGTTGCTCGCAAGATGGAGTCTTATCTTCATCACGTAAAATATTTGCAATTCGGACTTCAGAACAGCCAAGCTGCTCTTGGGGAGAGACCTATAATGGAGGGAATCACGCCTTCTTATGTTTCTCTAGACCTTGAAAACGTTGATCAGCACTCTCCAAAACCACAAGAATCCAATAAGTCTTCTAACTGTCCTTCTGTATCTTTTCAGGAGATACTTTGCCACCAGTTAGGGGAATATGCAGTCCATTTAAACTCCCTTTCCTCCTTCTTAAAAGCCAAATCAGCGACCGATCTGGAAGAGGTTCAACGGCTTTTGGACATTAACCAGCAACTTTTTTCTTCTGATAGATCAGTTAGTCTTTCTAGCTTTGCCACTGGCTTGGTTCAGGAAGCTGTCCTGCAGGCTCAGCTGCTATATGTGGCCTTTAAATCCCAGACCGAATGGGAGCAGGAGGCCCAAAGGAAAAGAGAGGCTTTGAGCCGTACTCACTCAGAGGCTCTGGATAGACTTTGTCAGGAGTACCAGTCAATGCTCCAAGACAAGCAGGCTGAGCTTGTTCAGAAGGAGAGGGCAGCAAGCGAATCTATTGAGAGTGCAAATAGACAACTCAAGGTAGCAGAGACTGCATACAAAGAGGGAATGTATCAGTTAGATATAAGTTATAAAAGGGATATAGAAAATTTAACACAGAAATGGACAGAGAGTGAGGGAGTTCTTCTAGCAGAGAAAGCTGAGACTATCCATAAACTGGAAACTTCAGAGCAGGAGAAGGAGGATCTAGAAAGTCACTACTTGGAAAAGTTAAGAAATTTTGAGGCAAAGTTCCAGGAGCAGATTGATGAGCTCCAGGTTTTCCATAACAATGAAATTCATGCTCTGGAGGACAGATACTTGCAGAGGGTACAGCAGCTAGAAGAAACTCTCAACAACTACCAGAAGGAACACCTGGAGATGCCTTCACCTCTGGAAGTGAACTCCGCCCTTTCAGGGGAAAGCCAAGGGAGAGCAGTCAACACGGACACCACTCATGTTCTGAGGGAGCGGATCCTGGCGCTGGAGGCTGAGATGGACCTCATGAGAGAACAAATGGACCACAAACACCTGGAAGCAGAAATATCCTCTGTGAAAGCGAAATACCAGGCTGACTTTGAGAAGTTAAAGGTTTTTGTCAGAATAGAGAATTCTGCTTTTTAGAAACCCCCTTTCCATGTTCAGTTTGGATAGGCCACCTTCAACAACACTTTGCAGTTCATTTACAGGGGCAGTTCCTCTTGAACTAAATTTTTAGTATGATGTAGAATCTGATATTCTAAGACGACAAATGGTGATTATTATTTTCGCTCTCCAGTGAAAGTAGCAGCAGTAGCAGCTTCAGAAAAAATACAGCAGAAGCCATATTTTGTGCTGGCGTGAGAAAGTATATTTCCTGTTACTCGTCTGACTGCTTCTACTTCCTTCCTGGAAGCCCATGGCTGGTATTCTCTAAGCTCTCATTTGAGACAGAGCAGGATCAGGGACCCTTTATCTGAAAGGCACATTTTACAACACTGCTAGGTGGTTAATGGCATACGGGCACTACAGAGGTTCTTGTCTAAGCTTATGTAGAACATTAAATGGTTGCTAAGGATATTTTACCCTAGCAACCGGGCAGTAGTTTGGATATTCGATGAGTTGTTTTGGGAGGCAGAACAGGCAGTTGACATAATTCATTACCCACCTGAAAGGTTACTGTCATGGTTTATCTACAACATGCTGAAAGTTAATTTGAAGCTCTACTTCCCCCTTAAATATATTTTTTGCTTCATCTAAAGCCTAATCCCCCTGACAACATTGAATGCTAAAAAATGAAGCAAGAAAATAGAAGATTTGTAAGTTTACCAATTAGAATCGAAACGATGAATGTAGAAGTGTCACTTGCACGGTTTGTACCAGGTTGTAGGAGCCAATAGCAAAAGGCGAAAAATGAATGCAAATAACTGGTTGCCATGGGTTACTAGACCCTTGTGCAAACCTTGCCAGTTTTATTCCTTTATCTCGATAGTTTCTCGAAATGTATGCATCATTTATTTCACTTAATAATTTAGCCAAAATACAGTGTTTTGAGAAAAAAAATACCTTTTTATTTCTCCTTCTATAGTAACAGCCTGCCTTGCCCTCAGACTAACCCTAATCCTGCTGCAGGCACCTATGTCTTTGCATAGAAGTCTTTTAAAGGAAACCTAAATTCCCATTATTGTGTTTTAATTTTCAAGCTATAAGCTGTTTTTTTTTGCACTGATAATATAATAGATTTGAAACACCACCACCACCGTCTGCTGTCTATTTTCTGGAAACAATCGGCAGAAATTAATTAAGTGAAAAAAGGAACGCCTTGTGATGTTGCTCTACTTAGAAAGTGGTTAGAGCGCAGAGTGAGCATAGATGAGTTGTCTTTGGTCAACTCAAGTAGATCAAAATCACAAGTCTTTCCTCTTCTCACTAACTTCATTTTCTGCTGGCTGTGTCCAGTCTTCAGAAATGAAAAGCAGGTGGTGCCGTTGCTTCAAATGATTTATTTTAAAAATACATCCCCCCCCTTCCATGAAGTCAGGTATAAGCCGGTTTCCTCAGACCCCAGTTAAATCTTCCTGTTTAACCCCTTTAGTCGCAGGCATGAGATATGGCTAATGAGCACTAGGGAATATTCTATTATATTAAGAGCTGTAGGGGGTAACAGTTTGACATACCTGACCTAGATATCATAGTCCATATTGGGAAGACAATATCTAGGGTCCCTGACCCTAGCAACATGTGAGTTGTTATTCTTCTCCTTTTGCGAGTCTCCCCTATAGTTTAGAAGTAGAAAAGTCAACTAACAGCCTGTTACTAAACCTTAGTGCAGAGAGCTGTTGTGCACATTCTCATATATATCGACCTTGTGAAGTTAAAGCCTCCTCCTTCTCCACGTCACCTTTTCCCTCTTGCACTGGGAACTCACACGTGGGCACAGCAGTGGAGGTGCTTGTGCAAGAAATGGGAGAGAGTTGCCAATTTCCATTAAGCTTATACTGCAACCTAGTGGTGACTTTATTCTATTGCATCTTCCTTATACTTTTAAAATAACTTTATTTTCCCTCTGCCCTCAAGTTAACCTTTTAGGCTTCCATAGAAGGTATTTGAATTGTAAAGTGTGACCCTTGGGATCATTTGATACTAAAGTATAGAGCCCATGTGTTATTGTGGCAGCCCAGGAGTTTAGCGCACCCGCTAGAGTAGTTAACTTGTGTCTGCACCAGTTGCTCCTGTTTTCTAAAGGGACATTGGTTTATGTGTAGGCGACGTGCGAGCGGGGATTTGCCGCCATGGAAGAGACTCATCAGAAGAAGATCGAAGAGTTACATCGGCAGCACCAGCGTGAACTGGAGAAACTGCGGGACGAGAAGGACAGACTGCTGGCCGAGGAGACGGCCGCCACTATCTCAGGTAAGGGAGCTTGGTGGGTGTGGATGGGTGGGGGGGGGCTGTGCACATGGCTTTTTGCACCTTAGGTGTTATCAAACTGGTTTATAACTAGGGATGCACTGAATCCACTATTTGGGATTCGCCCCGAATCCTTTGTGAAAGATTCGGCCGAATACTGAACTGAATCCGAATCCTAATTTGCATATGTTGATTGGTTGCTATGGGTTACTGCTCCTGGGCAAACTTAGTGCCTTTTATTACAAAACCCCCTAAAACATATAGGGCCAGATTCAATTCAGTGAGAAAAAGTTATCTCATGATTTATCACTTGGACAAAATTCTATTCGAGGGGAAAAAATACTTTTCTACTAATTCAGTTAGGAAAGGAAAAAGTGTGAACATTTTTTTCACTTCCTTATTTTGTGATGAAAAGTCACTTGATTTCCCTCCCCATCCCTAATTTACATATGCACATTAGGATTCGTATTTGGTTCGGCCAGGCACAAGGATTCGGCCAAATCCTGGATTCAGTGCTTCCCTTCTTATAACTGTGAATTTTACTCATGTCCGTGCAGCCATCGAAGCAATGAAAAATGCTCACCGAGAGGAGCTGGAGAGAGAACTGGAGAAGTCTCATCGCTCACAGGTCAGCAGCATCAACGCAGACGTGGAGTCTTTGCGGAGACAGTACTTGTGAGTCTTCCGATCAGATTTCATTGGCTGGGAGGGGTTAATGCTCCTCCCTACTCTTTGCATTGGAACATGAACTGGGAGGAAGAGTGGGGCTAAAGAATTTCCTGTATTTTCTGTATCACAGAGAGGAGTTGCAGTCGATCCAGAGGGAATTGGAGGTCCTTTCCGAGCAGTACTCCCAGAAATGCCTGGAGAACGCCCATCTGGCCCAGGCGCTGGAAGCGGAACGTCAGGCCCTGCGTCAGTGTCAGCGGGAGAACCAGGAGCTCAACGCTCATAACCAGGTGACAAATCCCATGACTTCCACATGCGACACAAACAAAGAGGGGAAGCTTTTTCATTTACCCCCTTCCTTTGTATTGGAGCCAGTGTGAAGCCACTGATCGCCTCTGATTGTATTATAGGCTTGGACCTGGTTTATTTCTCAGCCAGCCCCAGACTGATGCTGAGGAAGTGCCATTAAATGTATTTTGTGCGTTTATCTGCAGGAACTGAATAATCGGCTGGCCTCGGAGATCACACGACTACGGACACTGCTATCAGGGGATGGAGGAGGTGACGTATCACCTCTCACACAGGGGAAAGATGCCTATGAGCTGGAGGTATGGAATTGTGCTCCACTGACGCCACTGCCAGATTTCCGCTGTGATCTATAGATAGAGCTGTGTGCAGACTGTGCTGTGTATATGACTGTTTCTTCCCTCGCTGCAGGTCTTTCTCCGAGTGAAAGAGTCTGAAATCCAGTACCAGAAACAGGAGATCAGTTCCCTGAAAGATGAGCTGCAGACTGCACTGCGGGTACGTTTTGCTTCAGCCAGTACCTGTGAATGGGAATTCTCTCTCCTCTCTCTCTCTCCCAGTGCAAGCTGAGACATAAACCCCCTCCCCCTCTCTTTTTGTGCTGCCCGGCTTTTGGGCAGCGGGTGGCATTGTATCATCACTTACTCACATAGTAAAGGTGGTCACAGACGTTACAATTGCGATCTTTCCAGGAAACATTGTTTGTTTCAACACAAACACGTACAGCGGAATGATGTACAGACAGAAACAATAGAATCTGAGCTGTATCTGATGATTCAGCACTAACCGTGGCCGATTTTCCAGCCAGCTCAATTGACAAGCCGACCAATATCCAAGTCTTCTGCTGATTTCAGTCGGCTCGACTCCCACCATACACGCACTGAATATCGTATGTAAATTTGTTTTGAATGATATTATCGGTGCGTCTATGGTCACCTTAAGGCTTTAAGATGGCCATACATAGGGAGATCCATGCATTTGGCTCCATCACCAAACAAGCGGATCTCTCCCCGCTGGGGTGGGCAATATCAGGCTGAATTGATCATGGGCCCTAGGGTCCAATGATTGGATCACAACAAGAAGAATACAGGTGGTCGGATCCAGGACCACATCAACAAACCAATGTGGTCCTTAATCCGACGGGATTTTTAAACCTTCCCGATCAAAATCTGCCCAATTTACAGCCAGATATCGATCTGAGAAGCCCATCGGAGGGCCCCCATATACTGCCCAATAAGCTGCCCACTTAATCTGTTGGCATCTTATATCTGCTTGTGTATGGGGGTCTTTACTGACAACGTGAATGTTCCCTGCCATCTGCTGTGCCCCTCCCCAGACCAACTCCCCAACTTTTCTCCCTGTTGCCCAAAAAAATGCTAGTTTGCCTTTATTAAATGCAGAATTGCCAACAAACCCTTTCTGCACAATTTTAAAGAACCCCCCCTTCCTCTTATCTCCCCCCAAAGGATAAGAAATACGCCAGTAATAAGTACAAGGACATCTACACGGAGCTGAGCAACGTGAAAGCCAAGGCTGATTGTGACATCAGCCGACTAAAGGAACAGCTTAAGGCCACCACAGAGCTACTGGGTGACAAGTCCCCAGAGAACACATCGGTGCCTGGATACGGTTAGTGGGAGTCTCTAGTATCTGTCACTCAATTCCAATGCCTTGTAATGCCCACTAAAAGATCCAAAAGGATTCTCTCTGTTGTTTTTCCATAGCAACCAATCAGATGCTTGCTTGCTTTCTTTGCACGGCACACGAGTAGTAAAAGCAAACGACTATGTGACTGCGAGGGGTGCCTCAGCCCGTTGATATAGTCCTACATTAATGTTATGATATAGATATTGGCCCTGACGATTGGATTAGCCCAATATGGGTCACTATAGGTAGCAGATATTTTTATGCATGCCCAGCTTGTGCTCCATTGCTGCTCCATTGCTGCTCATACAGGCACATGGATAGATTTAGAAAACCCTGGAGAGAATTGTGATTGGCTCCCTTTCCCCCCACCTTACCACAGATATTATGAAATCCAAAAGCAATCCCGATTTCCTGAAGAACGACAGGTCAAGCATCAACAGACAGTTGCGGAACATCAGGTCCAAGGTGAGGCTTGATACATATTATTACTAGGGAGTGTGTATATGGATAGTTGGGGGGCTGGGGAGTATGATAACGCTAGTTAATGAACATGCTTAAAGGATAAGTAAAACTTTAAAATACGTGAGTGTAAAATTAATGAGGTGGCTATTCTAAGCACTTTTGTAATTTACATTCATTATTTGTTTTCTTTTCATTCCAAGATATTAACAGCACATGTGTCCCTTAATATGAATGAATTTTGTTACAACTGCGCCACCTGCTGGTCATTTTCCAACCAGTCTGACCACCAAGTAGTCAAGGAAGTTGTCAGGAGAAAGAAAGAGGCTGCTCTGATGTTCTTCTGCTTAGGAAAAAAATTAGAAACCTTTCTCAGGTGGCGCTGTTGCAATAAAATTCATTCATATTAACAGTACATGTATCCCTTAATATCTTGGAATCAAAAGGAAATAAATAATGAATGTAAATTACAAAAGTGCTTAGACTAGGCCCCTCATCAATTTTACACTCACTTATTTTAAAGGTTTACTTATCCTTTAAAGTCAGAAATGACTAGATATAAATTCCTAGTGTTACCAGCAGGGCCATGAGTCCCTAAGTTCCAGCAGACATTGTAGTATTTCAGGGGCTGCGTTGTGCTGCTCCTCCCAGTAACCCCCTAAAGTCAGCGTGGGAATCGAATGTGGAAACTACTGTGACTTTAAATGTATATTCCGCTGCCCTTTTTTTTTGGTTTGTCTTCCCTGAGTATTGTGAACTTATCTTCCCAGTGGGCCAATCCATATTATAGACCATAATTCCATGTGCTGGTCGTTGGCCGCCTCGCTAGTAAGTCTCACACTGGCTATATGTGGTTAGCGGTCCCTCAAGGGCACTTTTGTGTTGGTTTGAGAGGCACAAGATGGCGACCCGCACGGTGTTCCCTGTATGTTTTTAGTTTGGTGGGGGTTAAGCTGTTTATTATCACTTGCACGTAGGATTCATTTGCTTTCTCTGTCTGTCTTTGTCTGTGTGTCCCTTTGTCCCCTGGCAGTCCGTAATTGAGCAGGTCTCATGGGATAACTGAAACGTTCCAGGTACCAGGTTCCCCGACATGTAGGTACAACAAAGGCCACAAAACTGTGCATGTGTGATTCTCCCCTGCCCACGACACTCCTCTGTGTAACCCACTCACCAGTCTACAGCCCACGCCCAACCAACCAATGAGAGCTCAGGCTACCACTGATCTGTGCTGGATAAAAAGTGCATGCGTGTGTTTGTGTATTGAATCCCCCTACAAACACACCGGTCAGAACATCTCATCCACACAGACAGACAAACAGACATCAGCCTCTGACGTCCAGATGCAAGAGAAAAGCAGCCGACCGAGTGAGAGAACCACACGTGGGTCATTAAAGGATAAGTAAACCTTAAAAATAAGTGAATGTAAAATTGATGAGGGTGCTATTCTAAGCACTTTTGCAATGTACTTTTCATTCGAAAATATTAAGGAATACAATACATGTGCTGTTAATATGAATGAGTTTTGTTACAACAGCGCCACCTGCTGGTCATTTTCCCACCAGTCTGACCACCAAGTAGTCAAGGAAGTTGTCAGGAGAAAGAAAGAGGCTGCTCTGATGTTCTTCTGCTTAGGAATAAAATTAGAAACCTTTCTCGAATCTTTCCTAAGCAGAAGAACATCAGAGCAGCCTCTTTCTTTCTCCTGACAACTTCCTTGTCTACTTGGTGGTCAGACTGGTGGGAAAATGACCAGCAGGTCATTCCTATTAACAGGACATGTATCCCTTAAAGGAGAAACAAACCCTTAATAAAAAAAAAACCTACCCCCCTACCCTACAAATACCCCCTATCCTCCCCTCCAGCTTAGCTGCTACCCCGGCAAAAAAATGTACATTGCAAAAGTGATTAGAATAGCACAATCATCAATTTTACATTCACTTATTTTTAAGGTTTACTTATTTTTTAAAAAGTTGCCAAGTCTGCCCCTTCAGACCAAGTTGAGAGTTTACTAATCCATGTACGGGGTCTTCTCCAGGTCCTGCCCGGCCCATTACTGGCCCTATATCTATTGGGCAGCTTTGAAAATCGCGTTTGTTGAGGAACGCATTGGCTCTCATCAAAGGGGTCTCCTGTAAGCCACCAATTGGTTCAACCCTGTTGTGTATATAGTTATCAGTACGAGTGCGTGTATATAATATGTATGTGTGCTTATCTAAGTGGCCAATTGATCTTCATCATTAGCTGGATGCTTAGCCATAAAGCACCGCTGAGCTGCTGTCGTTGGAAGTAGAAAGACCTCAAGCAGGGCTCCATTTTTCTTTTTGACGACACTATGATCAGGTGAATTCTTGAATCCTAAGCAGCCAAAGCCTCTTATGCTCATACATACAGATATTCGTATATAAGAGAGGAATGTGTGTGTGTATATATGTATGTGTATGAATGTGTATGTATGTATGTATGAGACATGTGCAGCATCGTGTCTATCATTTCAGGCAGCAACACGGAGCTCTTCCTCGAGCTTTGCACTAATAATACATTGGGTGGGTCTTCACTGCCGCTACTAAAGGTCCTGCCCGAGATTGCATGGCCCCGCATGAGACTTGCAGCTCTATAACAAACTATAACAAAATAACACATGCCACTGACTGTAGGGTGACAGGGGACAGATTAGGGGGAATGGGATTTTGGAGAGTGAGAAGGACTCTCACAACCTTGCCTGTGTATTCCAGCTCTATAATGACTCCGGGACCACTCAGAGTAAATTAGCTTTGTGTGTAGAAGGTTCTCGGCCTCTTCTCACATGCACCCGTCACTCTGATTCACCCATTGGGAGATGAGTCTCTTCAGCATGCTGCACTAACATCTCTCATACACGCGTATTCTATGTGCTCCACCCCCGGGTGCCTGTGCCGCCTCCTAATAGTCTTCTTCTCTTCTTTCTCCATGCAGAGCCTGAAGGAGGGGCTGACCGTCCAGGAGCGTCTCAAAATATTCGAATCCCAGAACTTAAAGAAAAACTAAGCACCCCCCGCCCCCCACAAATCCCGCTGTGCACCCCCAGGACTCAGGCACAGTTTTGGGCCCTCATCCAGCATGGGGACGCCGCAGTGCAGCTCTCTGCATGTTAGATGGGTTGGATATGCGCAGATTCTTCTGATGTTGCAATGTTTCCATCCCCCCTCTATTTCCCGCCTCCAAGTTGTCTTTTCCCCTCCCCCATTGGCCCTCCAGAGCAGCTGAGGGTCGGGCACTTACTTGCCACCCCATAATGTCAGCTTTAAATCTCATTCAGCACTATCAGTATTAAGGCATAGCCGCCGATCAATAAGCTAACGACGAGGCGTGCGTCTTTGCTTACCTGAGATGTCTGGTGTTGGCACATTCCAAAACGCACCGCAAGGGAAGGACTGAACCAGAAACAGGCCAATGTGACAGGACAATACGGTAACCCTCCATTGTAGTGACGGGGCAAACCATTCTCTCTCTCTCTTTCTCCAAAAAATATTAGTGTATGATGTGTATATTTATGTAAATGTTTGTGTTATATACGCAGATGGATTTAAAAACTACTGGGTTATCAATAGCGAAAGGTGGTCGGCACTCTAGAGTCTCACGTAGACCCACCAGGAGCCAACCTCAACCTCTGGAGATACGACCAAACGTTCCCTTCCCTGTCCTGGGTCCTTGTGAAGGTTCTGCCATGTTCTACTTTGAGCATCGGGGACTAGTAGGATATTCTGGATCAACTCAACTGCCACATGAGCTGGAGAACCCCCGCCATTTGTTTCTAAAGCAGTGACGGGCAACTGGCAGCCTTCCAGAGACCACCCCCGCCCTGAGAACCTGTAGCTCAACAACATCAGCCTATTCTAGAGGAACCACATACATTTATCAGAATGTGGTGACCCTTTCTGATCTTGCCTGTGCACCTCACCCCAATTGCCATTTTTGGTTTCAGATTTTGAGGATCTTCTAACACCCAACAGCCAACTGTCAAATAACTAGGCACTTGAGGTCTAGATGATTGTTCTAGTTCTGCATAAAGGATGTTTCAGTTGGCATACAGCCATTTGTTAGTGGTGGAGTTGGGATGTGAGCCTGGGCTAATGTTACTGGGCTGTGGGATTCTGGGAAATTTGGTTTCCAGTCACCCTGCCCTTTTAGCGCCCAGTGGACGTCTTGGTATGTGATATGTTATTATAAGGGTTTTTTTGTGATGTCACTGTCTACGATGACAATTATTTTGTTTTGTTGCATGTGCAGGTTTTGTTTTGGGCAAATTGAAGCCAAAGTATGTCCTTGATGGCCGGTGTTGGGCTGCAGAGACTTTGGTGGGTGCAAAGTACACGCAGAACATAGAAAAATAGAGATCTCTGTCCTTGTGGAAAAGGAATAGAGGCCGCTGCTTGGATTATTCCATTGTCAGAGGCTTTGACAGGCCGCTGGCTGTGTACAAATGCACCGCACCCAATCTGCTCTGCACAGATGTATTGTGGGTAATCGGATGTGCATGCTGGGAAAAGCACGTGTACAGATGTGAATGTGAAAAAGAGGAGGAGTAGGGGAATACATGAAAGGTGCAGTCGAACTTTAATTGAATTGAACATTAGCCCCTCCATGATGGCCAAGAAAAGGGTCACAATTTGAATATCTAGAAACTATAAAGGGTCTCGGGATTGTTTAAGGGATTGAATAAGGGACTTTCAGTGCAGCTGCAGAGCATTGAGACTCTTGGCAATTCTTCACTCCCTTCTGCTGTCCCCCCCTCCATACTGGCCTTGCCATTGGTTCCGGCCCTAATGGGCGGTGCTTAGGAAAGTACCAGTAGCTAAATGCAAACCAAGAAGCCCAATCCATTGTTTTCAAGTTTTACTTTAGAAATATCGTCCCTGTCTCAGATACCCAACTCGTATTTGGGAAGTGAATCTTGTTGGGTTGGACCAATTTTTTAGGGTGTTTACATGTGGTGTCCTGTGGGTGAGGAGAAGGCAACTGTCACCATTTTATTAGTCTGTGATGACATGAAGTGTGAGTGATGGGCAGCCACCCGTTGCATTCAGACCTGTGCTTCCTCCGATGCTGTTGGACCTTCCTCTTCCCTTGGTTCTGGATGTGCTGCCAGGCATTAATGCTCCTACTACAACTCCCAGCATCCTCAGCGTTCCAGCAACACTTTCACAAGAACCCAGGAGCTCATCTGAAACCCCCACAAAGCCATGGAATTCCAGGAGGTCAACCCTCTCCAGTGCATTTGCTCTCGTTCTCCTCGCAGTGTCGGCACATGATATATATTTATTGACTGATGATGTTTTTGCGAGAAAGAGAGAGAGAGCGACGTGAAGTCCTGTCACATGCAAATGTGTATATGATCGCAATGTACTTCGACGTCTCCATTTGTGGTCCATACCATTCCCTTGCGGGGGGTCCCACTTCCAGGCCCCTAAGGAATAGGTTGCGCATGTACCATACGAGTTTTGTCTCTTTTAACCGCCAGATAATTTAAAGCCTGTATAGTATTCACAACACACTCTGTAAATATTTCTAATTCCAGATAGTGAGGTTTTTTTTTTTTGTGTATGTTTTTAATCTTTTTTTTTTTCTGTAAAACAGATGTTTTGGTTTTTTTCCCCCCTTAGAGCTTGTGGGTTGAGTGTAAAATTTCAGAGCTCAGTGGCCCCTGTAAGTGTCCTGGTTTCTTTTTATTACCTTCCTGAATGTGAATCCTGCATTTTTCAGGCTCCTGTGTAATATATATTCCTGACATTGTACAGCCAGAATTCTACGCCACTAACGGTGGGAGTCCCTCTTACCAAGCCAGTCCACTAATCCTTTCGCTGCAGAGTCTACGACACTTTGCCCGGCGAAAATTTTACTTTGTAAATATTTCTTCTTTTTTTTTTTTTTTTTTCCTTTGGGGTTTTCCACAAAAAGTTTTCCACCTTGGGCATGTAAGTCTGCTTATCCCTGATGTTGGTGCAGATGGAAAGCTTGGTAGACCTGGAAGACCTCGGAAGTCCAATTCAAAGATGTGTGACCTTTTTAGAAACACTACATAACCCGAGGTGGAATAGTTTGCAGTGCTGGACATGTGGTCAGACCCATGAGAGTGTAAGGCGAGGATTTGATCAGCTTGTAGCCTTGAGCGATACTTCCCAGAATCCTGGTAGACTCGGAGCTGTAGATGCAATCATATGGAGGTTGTTGAGTTGACCTCCTCAGTGTAGGTTGACAGGAGATGGCTTCATTCCATTGACACAAGCATTTCATGGCACTTAGATACGAGTAAACCCTCAATTGTGCTTCCCTGTTTAATGGCGCTCACTGGACAGCCAATGAAATACTCAGGCTTGTCTTGAAGTACCAAAGCCCAAATTGGCCACAAGACAAGGATGGAGTTGATCCTTCTTTGTTCTTTTTCTTCAAGGAGGTTTTATAGATGTTAAGGCTCTTTCTGAGCTGTCCTTGCGAGGGGCAGGGGCAACCAGTATGGGTCCCCCTCCCCCACCTATGGGGCACTCTGCAGAGCTTTAAGTGCAATGGGAAAGAACAAGATGGCGGCAACAACGCTCTTCAGCTGTCCGGTAACAGCAGGAGAGGCGCCAGTTGCCCCAGCCGACACCAAGAGCAGCTTTGGACACTTGACCTCCAAAGGATTTAGTCGGTTTAGATGTGCGATTATCTTTTAATATACAAATATATATATTTCTTTTTTCTTTTCCTTCGCACCCGTCCTGCCATTAGTGGCTCCTCAGCGCTAGAGGCGAATGAATTAACCCGGGGAGCTTTTTTTTCTTTTTGAACTGACAACGATAGATCTGTCCCCTCAACGTGGGTTCAACTTAGTTTGTTGATAATTTTCTTCTCCTCTCTCTCTCTCAGTACAGATATTTAGTATGAATGGTCCCCCCTCCCCTTTAATTTGTGGTGATATTTTTTTAAAAGTCCTCCTCGTTTGCCTATTCACTGCAGTTCACTTTGGTCACGTTCTCTTCTCCTTCCCCGCTGGATGTGTGTGACTCGCTAGTTTCCTGTGGATGTAGCTGATCATTTTTATTTTGTAAATAGAATTACTTAACTTTACATAAACTATATCGTAATAAACTATTTTTGCACCACCCTTCCCCCACTGTTCCAGAGTCGTCATTCAAATGGGTGTTCAGTTTATGATTGATGGACTTACCTTTAGGTTAGTGATACTTACCAGACAGCCCCCTGTGCTCAGTGGTGATCCCCATGGTAGGGAGCCAATGGGAAGCCTTTACCTGCCTTGTATGGATCCTGCTTTCAGAAACTCTCAACCCGCACCCGACCTTAAAGGAGAACTAAACGCTTAAAATGAATGTGGCTAAAAATGTCATATTTTATATACTGAACTTATTGCACGAGGCTAAAGTTTCAGCTTGTCAATAGCAGCAATGATCCAGGACTTCAAACTTGTCACAGGGGGTCACCATCTTGGAAAGTGTCTGTGACACTCACATGCTAAGTGGGCTCTGATTGGCTGTTGAGAAGCTAAGCTTAGGGCTCGTCACTAATTATCCAGCAGAAAATGACCTTCCCCTGTAATATAAGCTGATGCTACAGGTTTGCTGATTATTAAATTCTGATGCTAATTGCACTGGTTTCTGTGCTGCCATGTAGTAATTATCTGTATTAATTACTAATCAGCCTTATATTGTGACATTTCTATTCTATGTGTACTGTATATTGTGAGTGGGTCCCTAAGCTCAGTAAGTGACTGCAGCACAGAGCATGTGCAGTGAATCAGCAGAAAAGAAGATGGGGAGCTACTGGGGCATCTTTGGAGACACAGATCTTTACTGCTAAAGGGCTGTGGTTGCCTTGGGCTGGTACAGAGGCACCAAAACATAATGTACAACATTTCTAGCTACTTCTGTAGTTAGGCTTTAGTTCTACTTTAACCCTACTCATGAGGACCTGCCCCCGACCCAGCCCACGGTTCCACATTTCCGGGTATATGTACGCCCTGTCTCTGTCATCACGGAGAGGGGTTGGGGCAGAACGACCAGCGTCTATAAACAGACAGGGAAGGCGGCAAGAAGAGCTCTGCCTGCACCTGTCCCGAATATTGTGCCAGACTCAACCCACAGGTCCCGCGGGCTTCAGGCCAAACCTGCACATCACTAGTGGAGAACCATCAACACCATCTTTGACACAAATGGTTGACAGAAGTTGTCAACAGGTTTAGTGTTTCCAGCCGGAGACCAGAAGAGACCGGCTAGGAAAGCCTAGTTGGAAAAGAGCAACCAAAACTCACAAATACTTGATAGGGAACATCTGCTGTAACACAACACAACATTGTTAAACCCATAACTTTTTGGATTTGGATAAAACCTTAAACCCATCACAGGTGATTCATCCAGGTTAAAACCGGATCATTCTTGCCGAAATTGTGGCGTGACATGGTGGGACTATTAACTCATGAAATGCCAGGGACATAGTGACGCAGCTTCTCATAACACGATGACATAGATGTGTCATAAAATCATGGAGTCACCGATATTGCTGGGATCACACAATGAAGAACTAAAGCAATGGAGTTTTACAAATTCTTCACCCAGATATATTCTAATATACAGGACCAGAGTTTAATCAGGACGCTGGTCCCAGAAAATGCCCCATTTAAGGCTCCACTGCACTGGCCAATAGCAGATTAGATCACTATCCGGGGGATCTTTGGTGATGATGAACCATCTGCAAAGAAACAAACCCAAGATTGATTTTGATTGGGCAGTAGAAGCCACTGTTTGAATACACGTCCCAGCATAGGGTTACTGCTTATTATAGCAACCATAGAAAGGCATTCTTAAAGGGGCCCATCTACCTTCCAAAGCAGTGTTGCACCACCAAATTCTTTTTTTATCTGCAACCCCCAGTATTCTCCAGGGCTGGAACATGATAGAAGCTGTAGTTGCTGCATGATAAAACGTTCTTCCCAATACTCCACGGCCAGTGGACCAGTTTATACGAGTGGCTCCAGCATTGAGAATCTTGTCTGCTCAAATGTGCACTGGTTTCAATACAGTGTGTCCCATGAGCATGATGGGTATTCAATAATTAGGACATTCTCCCATATGTAATAAAAGTTTGCCCAGGAGCAGTAACCCATAAGATGTTGGCAGTTAAACAGGTGACCGATAAATTCTACCTGCTGATTGGTTGCCATGGGTTACTGCTTTTTATTACATAACCCCCAATTATATTAAAGAGCATGTGCCTCGGCCTTGTACACCTCTAAATAAGGAAGGTAAGTGCCTCAGTCTACCCAACTGCCTCTTTTTTCTCCTCCTTTAAAGTTCCCCCACAACAAAAAGAAAGCAAGAGGCCGGCCATATTTTCCAATCAGTTTATTTAAGGACTTTGCCATTGTAAATCCCAGTAACACACTTTAAAAAAACAGATCTGCTCACACGGGTCCCTGACAGCTTATTTAACTCTGCGCCTGCCATGTCCAACGTCGCCCACTGCATTCACACATAATGAGATGCCCCCCACTTGCTAGCAAATAATTTAAACCCTCCTTTAACTTTGCCTTTAAAGGCTTCCTAGCGAGCAGCTTCCAACACTGAGCACTTGAGTTCATTTTGGATTTCAGCATTAAAAGTAATTAAAATAAATGGGGGAGGGGACGTAGGAGCAATACTGAGCATTGTGGTTACTCCCAGAAGCCTTGGCAACCGCTAGCCTTTCTGGCAGTGAAGATTAAAGCAATGGAGCCCCCCACACTCCTTTGGACGTTGTGAACCCTTTCACGGCTGAAGCACACTAGGTGAGAGGCAGGCTGTGAAAGGGTTACAGACAAAATAAAGCAGCACAAACTCATTGTAGCCAAAAGGCTATGGGGGGAGGGGAGCCCTCAGCAGGGACGAGGTACAAGAAAACCACTGCAATGCATTTGCCCTGGGATTTGTATTCGCAGCAGGGATGTTTCAGCTGCATCAGACAACCCTGACTATTACTGATATTAAAAAACCTCAATATAGAGCCTGTGTGTATTTTATAAATGGCTTTGTCTATGGAGGCGCCTGACCAGTCCTATAACCAGGCAGCTCAGTTGCAGCCCTTATTATTCCACTTACTGCCCCTTGTGGGTTGAGTCAGCTGTTCTGCTGAAGGCAGGCGGGACCAAATCAGAGCCGGCCCCTTAAGAACAGTTTGTAGCCAATGTAATGCTGCTCTGCTTCCCTGAGCCCAGGGGGGACCTCCCATCCTGCAATTTACCCGTCATGGAGCCAATAAACATATATAAAGTACACCCAGGCTCAATTGTCATTAAAGGAACAGTTCACCTTTAAGTTAACTTTTAGTATGTTCTAGAATGGCTAATTATAAGCAATTTTTTAATTACTCTTCATTATTTATTTTTTTAATAGTTTATTTGCAGTCTTCTTCTAACTCTCTCTTTCAAATAGGGGTCACTGACCCTATCCAAAAATGAGGGATGCACCGAATCCACTCTTGAATTCGGCCGAACCCCAGAATCCTTTTCAAAAGATTTGGCCAAATACAGAACCCGAATTTGCATGTGTAAATTAGGTGTGGGAAGGGGGAAACTTTTTTACTGCCTTGTTTTGTGACAAAAAGTCACGCGATTTTCCTCCCCATCCCTAATTTGCATATTCAGATTCGGTTTGGCGGGGCAGAAGGATTCGGCCAAATCCAGATGAATAAGGCAGAATCCTGGATTCAGTGCATCCCTACTAAAAATGCTCTGTAAGGCTACAAATGAATTTCTATTGTATTTTTTATTACTGAGCTTTCTATTCAGGCCTCTCCTATTCACATTCCAGTCTCTTAATCATATTAGAGCATGGTTACTAGGGTCATGTGGACCCTAGCAACAGTATTACTGAAATTGCAAACAGGAGTGCTGCTGAATAAAAAGCTAAACAAATCAAAAAACACTTAATAAAAACCAATTAGAAATTATATCAGAATATTACTCTCTGCCTCATACTAGAAGTTAATTTAAATGTGAACTAACCCATTAAAATGCATTTAATTAGAAGCAAACACTGTTGTGATTAAAAAAAAAACATTAAAAATGTGACTTTGTCCAAAAAGCAATTAAGCAACAAAAAAAAAAAAAAAAAAGTCCCTCTAAATATACATTTACACCAACCAAATGGATGCCCCAGTATTCTTCCTTCCCATCATCCAGTTGTAGGGTTATATCAATCCAATAAACGCTGGCACCCTTACAGCCAAGAGCGTCTCACAAGACTATATAGTGCAAAGCAAAGGGTGCCGGCGTTGTGCAGTTGAGCTAACACTCTATTATAAATATGGGACACGGCTCAGACAAACTGGATGGGAATGAACATCACTCGTGCCAATAGGACAAGCATTGCAATCTAATTGGCTGGAGGAACTGATTTAATGAAGCACTCACGTATCAACGAGCCGCCACTCACTACAAACCTTGTCCGAGCGCAATGGCTAATGTTGCTTGTGCACGAATACGTCCCCACTCACAGATTTGGCTTTTTCAGGGTGGACAGTAAAACATCGAACAGCGTCACTGCCATCTTAAGTTCTGACTTTTACCCAAACGAGGAGCATCGTGACAAACGGAGGGGGGAAAAAAAAGTGTAAAAATCCTCTTATCTGTGGCTACAAGTCACTGAAACACCATATATTCACCCCCCCATGTAATTAGTCCAACCTGTAAATCTTTTCCGTATAACGGAGGTGCGTCCGATTGTGTGAGCTTTCATAGGACAGTCCAAGCTTCCATGTGTTGCCATAAAGCGAGCCTGCGTGTATACGCGTCATCAGAGGAACTGGACGCGGGCCAGCCATTTTTACAGTTCTGTTACTCCTGTGGCCCCACCCACTACGGCCCAGGCTCTTAACTCCATAGAACTATATTCTGATTAAATATATGTGTATTCCTTTATAATATAATATATATATAAAAAATGAAGAATCTGACATTTGCCATCTTCAATGTGAAAACAGCACAATGTATTTTACAGTCCGGAGGAAAAAAAAATTTCCATGTTTTTCTGGACTTTGGGGGCCCCTGAATGGGGCTCTGAGAATTTTCTCTCTGCAAGGGTGGGTTACGATTTCATGAGCAGGGAGAAGAGAAATCCTCCGCCTTGTGATTGGAGTGTTACCTGTGCACAAGCGCTTGTACGATGACGCACATCTATTGGCCAGAGGAAGGGTCCAGGCAGACAAGGGTTACGGTATCTGCACCAATAGGAGCTCACCAGGTAGAGAGAACTGCACGTCCACAAAGTCCAGCCAGCGTAGGCCAACCAATCAGATCAGCCTTTCTCATCCCAAGCTCGCAGTGGCCCAGGCATTGGGGGTTTATGGGTAGTTAGACTAAATAATACACCAACATAGAATAAAAAGCGGGAGAGAAGAAGAAGAAAAAAAAAAAAAAAAAAGCAGAGCGTGTAGTTTTTACTTAAAAAAAGGAAAATATCAAATAAAAACGGTGGTGAGTCTGGAGCGAGGTTGCTGGTGGCTCACGGGTCGATCCTTAATCTCTCGTACATTTGCCTCGGAGTCGGAGGGGCAGAAGAGGAAAGAAGCAGCAGCAGGTCTTTGGCTCCGACCCCTCCATTCTACTCCGATTCTGCCTCCTTGTGAAATCACCTGTGTCACCGGAATTCATAGATGGGGGCGCTGTGTTCAGGGACGTGGGTCAGGTTCAAGGACTGATACCTGTGGGAGAGGGAAAGGGATGAACAAAGCTACTCATGCACCAGCCTTGCCCCGTGACCCCCAATTCCCATCACCCCACGTGTGAGCACCTTCCTCTAGACCAGAGGTTCCCAATGTGTAGGACGACCCATCTGAAGCAGTGACGGGGGCTCAGCTTGAAGGAAAACGAGGGTGACAAGTGGGGGTAACTATTTGCTCTCCTTGATACACCTGAAAGGGCAGCCGGGCGAGATTTGGGGTGAACATAGATGTTGCTCATGGGACCATGACTGAGTGACTGACACACTAATGATGAACCTAAAAAAAGAGTCTATGAGCAAATACTGGACTCCTCCTAGGGGCGCTTGAACCTCTTCTCTTACCAGTAAAGCCATGAAATGTTAAAGGGGACCCATCACCCAAAAAAAATATTCAAAATCCTATTTTATCACATTAGTCAAGCAAAGTGAACTTTAATTACACTGTATAAATGATTGGAATCTTGTTTCCGTCAGTCTGGGAATTCATAATTATAACAAGCAGGCAGGAGCCATTTTGTGGACACTGTTATTAAGACAAGTCTTGTGTCATCTCAGAATCTTGTTTGTGCACCAGAATGGGGGACCTGATGTCCATCCCCATGTCCTGGGGGAATGTAGGGAGAGCAGTGACATCTAGGAAGTGCTGAATGGAAAGTGAAAGTAATTGCCTAAGGCATAGAGGAGGGGCAGGCAATATTTGATTGACAGCCGAGATTTTTAAATGCTATGCATGCTTTATTAAAAAATAGAAATTAGATTTCATGTTTAATTTGAAAAGGACTTTTATTATACAGCTTTGTGTCTGGATGACAGGTCTATTTTAACCTATGCCCCACCAAAAATGTAACTATTACACGGATTCTGCAAGTGCGCCAACAATAACCCACAGCAACCAATCAGAATCAAAGTCTGAGACACATGCGCCTTTTCATAGACCAGGAATTCTGCATCTTGTTTTGTCTCATTGTATTTGCTCAATGACAATAGCAAATGGGTGCATGTGACCAGGTAATATAGAATATATGCCTATAACTGGTGCTATGACATCATACTAATGTGATGTCACAAGACTCACTGGACACTAAACTAAAATATACCCCCTCCCCCTTACTGTATCAAAGGAAGATTATTATATATCACAGTGGGGGTAAATCATTGCCTCGGTCACTCACCACTCGGAGCTGCGATGGTAGTAGTAGCCCTCTATGGATGATGCAGATTTTTGGAAGCAGATGTAATAGAAACCAGCAAAGGAAGCTCCGCTGATATCTTTAATGGTGTGATCTGGGACCAAGAACTGCTCCTGTGGGAGGGGGTGGGAACAAAAGAAAATTAGAATTAGTGGATTCCACTGGTCATAAACCATTAACTTTAGTATGTTATAGAATTCTAAGCAACTTTTCAATTGGCTTTCATGTTTTGGTTTTTTTTTATATATCATTTTTCAATTTGCCTTCTTTTGACTTTTTGCAGCTTTCACTGACCGTACCTAAAAACAAATGCTCTGTAAGGCTACAAATGTATTGTTATTGTTACTTTTTATTACTCATCTTTCTATTCAGGTCTCTCCTATTCATATTCCAGTCTCTTATTCAGATTAATGCATGGTTGCTAGGGGGATTTGGACCCTAGTAACCAGATTGCTGAAATTGCAAACTGGAGAGCTGCTGAATAAAAAGTGAAATAACTCAAAACCAATTGCAAATTATCTCAGACTATCCCTCTCGACATCATACTAAAAGATAGCTCATAGCTCTGGGCGCAGATTACAACAGGGAGGGGAGGAGGGAGGGGGAGAGGAGCAAACTGAGCATGCTCAAGCCCTAGCCCTGGAGGTTTAAGCTGAAAACAGGAAGTCTGATACAGAAGCCCATGAGTACACAATAGAAGGAAAGAAATGCTGTGTTTCTTTTGACAGAGGACTCAGAGCAGCATTACTTTGAGGGGTTACTGGTGTATTTATATAGACCTTTCTGATAAGGCTTGCTTAGTTTTAACTTTTCCTTTAAATAAAGGAAGCAGATGACATGACTAAAGGTGGCCACAGACACACAGATTCTATCGTATGAAACGAGGATTCGTACGATTTTTGGATCGTGTGTGGGGAGTGCCGACAGCTTTCGTCCGGCGGAGATCGGTCATTTGGTCGATCGGTCAGGATTGATTTTGAGCCGACTGATCCCGCCGGAGCTCATTGCCCATCATAATCGGATCGTTCGGCCAAACAATCAGATTACCCCCGATATAGCCATGCTTGTTAATGGCATTTCGGGGAAAGATCCGCTCGTTTGGCGTTGTCGCCAAACGAGCGGATGTTTGTGTCTATGGCCACCTTAAGGCTAAGCCCCAGGTTGAAGACACACCTATAAGTTATTAGGCACCAGGATTCTAATCGCTCCCCTCCTACCCCAGACCAGTGTTCCACTTCTTAACATGCTTCCTTTCATTACATTCTGCCTCCATATTTTTCCTGTCTCACTGGTATGCTCTGGGCATGGTACAGAGCACTTCTATGTCTGGATGGTACATGCACCCTTCTAGAACAGGCACAGGAGATACCTGGGAGGTTGGAAAAAGATGGAGTCCTGGTATCCACACTAAAGGCTGCTGTCATTTTGTTTTTTAAGAAGAGACGTGTTTACTTCTGGTATGAGGTGAGCAACTAGAATCCTGGGCATGGTGCCCCAACTTGGCACTCCTTTAAAGGGAAACTAAAGTCTAAAATAGAATAATGCTATGGATCGTCATAAATTATCATAAATCACAAGTCAAATAATATCTGCCAGAATCCGATACAGCAAGACTGATAATAATCAGAATATACAGACTGCACTGGGTCCTGTGTTATCATGTGATCTAATGTGGATTTTATAGTTTTTGTATTGTTTAATACAAACTTCCTCTAACTCTGCAGAACCAGTGGCTGCAGCAAAATAATCCTCCAAATAGAATCCCAGTTTATCTGTTTAAATCTGGCTCCATGATCTTTGTCCCTGCAGCTGCAGCTGGAGTTGGAAACATTAAACAGAAGATGTAAAGGCAAAAATAAAATCCCATTTTTACTTTATTAACTGAAAAATAAACCTATCCCCAATATACGTCAATTAAAAAATCTGTTTTTATAATATACCTGACTGTAGTGAGATTCCCCCTTCATTTAATTGCTCTGACTGCTGCAGATACAAATCTCAACATGCTCCCCAGCTGCTCTACAGGGAAACAAACAAAGCTGTTTGAGTTCTGGGAAGTAAGGTGGGTGCAGTTTGAAAGTGTGATTGTTTCCCTGCAGAGCAGTTAGGGACCGTCTGAAGTTTCCTATCCACAGCAGTCAGAGCAAGTAAATGAAGGGAGAATTTCACTGCATACAGTCAGGTTTCTTATAAAAACGGTAGACATTTTTTTAATTAAAGTATATTGGAGATAGGTTTCTTTTTCATTAAAGAAAGTAAAAATGGGATTTTATTTTTTTTGTCTTTACATCCCCTTTAAGTAAATCTTGATATGAGAGCCAATAATGATACCAGGGAGGCGTGCCGCACATTCTGGGTTAAAAGTTAAGTAGGTGAAGCAAGTGAAATTCTGCCAATTGCAATTAAAGGCTTTGCACTTTGTTTCCTCGTTATACAATTATGAACGTGTCTTCCCCATGGAGACTGTCCCCACCCTCTGCCTCACATGGTTTATCCCATGCCACTGGCACAGAGGCGCAGGGCCAGTTTGGGTTAAACAGTAGCCACATTAAAGCCACGGTTGCTGCATGTTTACCTTCCACCTCATGAAGACGTAATCGCCGACCTTCAGCTCGTTGTAGTCGAAGTCGTCGGAGTTGAAGGATTTTGCATACTGATAGAAGGCCTGAAACTTCCCCTGAGGAAAGACAAGGGAAAGACATGTCACCTTAAGGGTGAAACCTGTGGGTGCCCACGGATAGAAGGTTCTTGGGACAGGATTTACATTAGGAACCAGAAGTCTCTGATATAAGCCTTTCAGTTAAAGGGAAAGTAATCCTACCTTATGCCTTTTGGGAGTATATATCTATCTATATATCTAGAACCCTTGCCAAAATAAAGAATAAATAAGCAGAATACCCGCTGGCTCACCCAGTGTTTCCGATCCACATCTTCATCCGCATCCCACTTTCTGGTCAGGAACGGGTGTTTTTTACTAATGATTTCTCCTTCAAAGAAGGTGGTGAGGGTTGGGTACTCCTGGAAGCAAAAGGAGGCATCATTAATAACCAGTCTCCATAAACGAAGGCCACGCACTCGCCTTTAGTCGGACTTATAGTTCTACAACATGCTTTTGTTTGCAGATCCTAAAGGATAAACTCCCAACATCCTCAGCCAAGCAATGGTGTAAGATCTTGTATTTATAAATAAGTTCTCACCTCTGTAAGGCCTTTTATCTTCAAGTAACCACACAGATAAGCGTTCTCCATATCCACATGCTACGGAGAGACAGACAACTTTATGTTAAGGTAGAACAGCCATTATTGATTCAACTTGATTTTGTTTCGACTGTCCCTAACTGGCTTCCCTTACAAACTCCCACAGCTCTCCTATTATGTTATAATGCCATTAAGAGGAGCTAGCAACATGTTTGATGGATATAATTTGGGGAGTGGTCAGATAAACACATATGGTCTCATGTGGTTTCCCATAGACGAGAGATACTATAGAAACTATGGCAGCATAGGTATTCCCCTGTACTAAGCACAATTCTGCAGGAACAATCCCCCAAGTTTGTTCATAGTCTGTACAGAGAGATCCCATAAAACTATGGCAGCATAGGTATTCCCCTGTACTAAGCACAATTCAGCAGGAACAGCCCCTAAGTTTGCTCATAGTCTGTACAGAGAGATCCCATAAAACTATGGCAGCATAGGTATTCCCCTGTACTAAGCACAATTCTGCAGGAACAGACCCCTAAGTTTGCTCATAGCCTGTACAGAGAGATCCCATAAAACTATGGCAGCATAGGTATTCCTCTGTACTAAGCACAATTCTGCAGGAACAGCCCCTAAGTTTGCTCATAGTCTGTACAGAGAGATACCATACAACTATGGCAGCATAGGTATTCCCTTGTGCTAAGCACAATTCTGCAGGAACAGCCCCTAAGTTTGCTCATAGTCTGTACAGAGATACCATAAAACTATGGCAGCATAGGTATTCTCCTGTACTTAGCACAATTCTGCAGGAACAGCCCCTAAGTTTGCTCATAGTCTGTACAGAGAGATCCCATAAACTATGGCAGCATAGGTATTCCCCTGTACTAAGCACAATTCTGCAGGAACAGCCCCCTAAATTTACTCATAGTCTGTACAGAGGATTGTTTTGATCACCCCCTCCCCCCAGAAAAGTGCAGGAATTAAAATCTAAGCAATGGGTGACTGGCACAGAGAGTTAGCTGGTGGGCCAGTTGGGCGACACATGAGTCGGGAGTGCAGCTACAGGGAATGAGGAGCCACAGGGGGTCACTAGTGAGTCACAGCAGTCAGTTGGCAGAAACCAATGTGTCACTGTACTGACAGGGGCCCCCCTCCATGGGGTTGACGCTGCACTTTCTGCAAGAACAAACACATCAACAGCTCCTCTGGCAAACGGACAGAAAAACAGCAGTGTCACTGGATTTAATCAGCCTCCACTATCCCAAATACCCTTCTAAAGGGGACCAACGCCCAAACATTGTTTATTTGCAAGCAGTGTATACTGGAAAGCTGCTTAGAATTACATTTTCTTTCACTTGCCAAAAAGTTTTTGCGTTGAGTTCCCCTTTAAAAGGTGTTGTTCACCTTCCAACACTTTTTTCAGTTCAATTGGTTTCAGATAGTTCTCCAGAAATAGACGTTTTCCAATTTCTTTCTATTTTCTAATATTGATGAGTAAATCGAATTTTGCACCTGAATTACTGAGCCGCCAGACTCAAACACCAGAGACATTAAACTTAGATTTTGGGAAAATGGAAAAAAATAAATAATGGAAAGTAATTGAAAAAAGTCTATTTATTGGGAACAATTGAACTGAAAAGTGTTTGGAAGGTGAAGAATCCCTTTAAAGGGGTTATTTAACTTTAAATTAACTTTTAGTATGATGTAGTGATATTCTGAGACAATTTGCTATTAGTTTTCATTATTTATTATATGTGGGTTTTGGGTTTTTGTTTTTTTTTTTTGGAGCTCTCCGGCAATTTCAGACATCTGATTGCTATGGTACAAATTACCCTAGCAACCATGCATTTAAATAAGAGAGAATTATAAACAGGGGAGGGTCTGAATAGAAGGATCAGTAATAACAAGCAGCAATAACAATACATTTGTAGCCTTACAGAGCATTTGATTTAACATGGGGTCAGCGACCCCCTTTTGAAAGCTGGAAATAGTAAGAAGCAGAAGGCGAATATATGGGGAAATAAATGTGTTACACAAATATGACCCAGAGACAGAGATAAAGGAGATATTAGCCTGGCACTGACATTCTCTCCCCTGTGCCAATGGTCTTGTTTATGGAGTTTCTGTGCTGAGCTAAGGGCAGAGATCCAGATGAGAGAAGCAAGATTTCCCAGGGTGCACCTCACTCTATATGTCTATTTATGGCTGGAGGCTCCCATTGCTAAATCAGAGGAGGGGATTCAGGGACACATAAAGGCAACACTAGGATTCAGGAACACATAAAGGCAACACTAGGATTCAGGAACACATAAAGGCAACACCAGGATTCAGGAACACAAAGACAACACCAGGATTCAGGAACACATAAAGGCAACACTAGGATTCAGGAACACAAAGACAACACCAGGATTCAGGAACACATAAAGGCAACACCAGGATTCAGGAACACAAAGACAACACCAGGATTCAGGAACACATAAAGGCAACGCTAGGATTCAGGAACACATAAAGGCAACACCAGGATTCAGGAACACATAAAGGCAACACTAGGATTCAGGAACACAAAGACAACACCAGGATTCAGGAACACATAAAGGCAACACTAGGATTCAGGAACACATAAAGGCAACACTAGGATTCAGGAACACATAAAGGCAACACTAGGATTCAGGAACACATAAAAGCAACACTAGGATTCAGGAACACAAAGACAACACCAGGATTCAGGAACACATAAAAGCAACACTAGGATTCAGGAACACAAAGACAACACCAGGATTCAGGAACACAAAGACAACACCAGGATTCAGGAATACAGGATTTAGGTAGACTCGGGGCCACTGGAGGCCAATGGGCAGGATGTGGCCCTACAAAGGATTTTTATGGTGCCCAGTCTTCTCAGAGGCCCCATAGACTTCACCGTATGACATCATTTTAATTGATTCCCACCCTCCAACATGTTGTCTGACATACAATTGGCCCACTATATGTAATAAGTTGGATAGCAGTGATATAGAGAATATGCCATGTATCTGCACATAGTGACAACAGACACCCCAAAGTAAGGGGGGTGGCAATCTGGTGATGGGAGTTGGGAGTTGCAGTTCCAACACAGAGTAGAGCTGCTAATACATTGCATCAGCCACAGAGATACATGTAGCTCGGGATATCAGTTCCCCTGTAACTTACACACAGTATGAGAGGCTGTCAGGCATTGCTTAAAGGAACACTAACAATTTATTTCTTTAGAGTTGGATCACTTTTGAAATAACTTTTAGTATGAAGTAGAGAGTTCTATTTGGACATAGTTTGCATATAATACACAAAAGCCATGAATATCTTGTAAATTATATCCTTATAAACGGTGAGTTCTGATGTCATCAGTTATAAACGGTGAGTTCTGATGTCATTTCTGTCACATGACTCATTGAAATTTGTGTATTATAATAAATAAAGTACCCCCAGTTGTAAAATATGAGGATATTAGAAGTTACCTCGGAGTTCCATGACCTGTATAAAAACACTCGGCCTTCGGCCTCGTGTTTTTATATGGTCATGAAACTCCTCGGTAACTTATAATATCCTTATATTTTACAAGAGGGGGTACTTTATTCACTATATAATAATTTGGTTTTCATCTTTTATTATTTGTGGTTTTTGAGTTATTTAGCTTTTTATTCAGCAGCTCTCCTGTTTGCCATTTCAGCAATATGGTTGCTAGGATCCAAATTACCCTAGCAACCATGCATTGATTTGAATAAGAGACTGGAATATGAATAGGAGAGACCTGAATAGAAATAGGACTAATAAAAGCAGCAATAACAATAAATGTGTAGCCTTACAGAGCGTTTGTTTTTTTTAGATGGTGTCAGTGACCCCCATTTGAAAGCTGGAAAGAGTCCAAAGAAGAAGGCAAATATTTCAAAAACTATAAAAAAAAAAAAAAATAATGAACACCAACTGATTAGACCTGCCCATTCAACAACATACCGTATATACTCGCGTATAAGCCGAGTTTTTCAGCACCCAAAATGTGCTGAAAAACTCGACCTCGGCTTATACGCGGGTCATACCGTAAATCCCTCACCAGCCGCAGATACGCTCCTTCCGCGGCCGCCCGGAGCAGGTCCAGGAGCTCCGGGCGGCGCGTCCTTCCCTGCCGGCGTTCGCTCCCAAAATGGCGGCGCCCATGGCCGCCACGTGGGTAGCGGCGCCGGCCGCTACCCACGTGGCGGCCATGGGCGCCGCCATTTTGGGAGCGAACGCCGGCAGGGAAGGACGCGCCGCCCGGAGCTCCTGGACCTGCTCCGGGCGGCGATCGGCGACCTTAGTGATTCAGAATGCTTTGGTTTATTCAACCCCAGTCAAACAGCACTAAGCTGTTTTAGCTCTTCCACTAATGTTGTTAAGGGTAAGTATAGCTTTATTATTTTTTTGTCCAAATATTTCTTTCAATTATTATATATTGAGACCGCAGTTTTAGCCTTGCCTAACAATGGTCTGACTACAAGTTCACATGAATACCTAGGGAAAGGCACTCCATTGCAACTGACTAGATGGAGCCAAAAATGTTTATTTTGAAGACCTGATTATGTATTGTCCGTACATTCTAAAGCACCAACATTCACATTTTGAAATCTGACATGGGGCCCCTAGGCTTATACACGAGTCAATACATTTTTCCAGTTTTCTTAGGTAAATTAGGTACCTCGGCTTATACACGGGTCGGCTTATACACGAGTATATACGGTACTAAAAATTAGCTTAAAGGAGAAAGAAAGGTTAAAACTAAGTAAGCTTTATCAGAAAGGTCTATATAAATATACCAGTAAACCCTCAAAGTAATGCTGCTCTGAGTCTTCTGTCAATAGAAACACAGCATTTCTTTCCTTCTATTGTGTACTCATGGGCTTCTGTATCAGACTTCCTGATTTCAGCTTAAACCTCCAGGGATAGGGCTTGAGCATGCTCAGTTTGTTCCTCTCTCGCTCTCCCTGCTGTAATCTGAGCCCAGAGCTATGAGTGAGCAGGGAGAGACTCAGGCAGGAAGTGATGTCACACCAAGCTAATATGGCAGCTGCTATCCTAAACAAACAGAGACAGTGTCTAGAGCTTTTTACTCATGTATGGTAAAGCATTCTGCAGAATAAATATAGCGTTGTAGCTTGCACTATTGTGACTAATCTATTGGCAATAAAATGCCTCCGTAGCTTTCCTCCTCCTTTAAAGGTGAACCACCCCTATTAAGTAAAGACTATTTCTTGTCTGTCTTAAATAAAGGCATACACATACATTAAAGGCAAAGCAAACCCGCAACAAATGAATGTTAAAATGTTAAAAACTGAGCACGTTTGCTATTCACATTTCTTTGTCTACTTTTCATGATATTAGCAGTTTCAAGCCTCTGTAATATAATGGATTTGAAACGGCGACCCCTTCTGTTACATTCTGAAGATAAAGTTAGCGAGAAGAGGAAAGGCTTGTGATGTTGCTCTGCTCAGAACAGACCAGGGAAACGTCACATGACTTACCTGCCCATCTACCTCATTCTCTGAGAAACATCACCTGACTTGTGTTAATACTTTGTTTTCTAGCGTCTGTGTCCAAATTTCAGAAGGTGGTGCTGTTGGTTGACATTCATTTTATCTGTAGTGTAAGAACTGCTAAAATCTTGAAAACTAGAACTGATGGAAATTGCAGAGTGTTCAGAAGAGCAATTGTTTTATATATCCTTTATAAAATAAAAAAACCTGAGTGCCTGGGCCGCAGCCTGTCTATGAACAGAGTCCTGGTCTCTCCTGCACAGACACCCGGGGTCCGATTCAGACCTTAAAGGCAATGGAACAGGTTGTGGTTTATTAGCCAATGTACCTGCTATGAAAGGGCTTTTGCAAGTCACTTGGAAATATGGGCTGCCCAGAAATTGCCCTAAATGCCATCTACTAGTTTGCCTAGAGCAGGGGCTCCTAACATTTTTTACTCATGAGCAACATTCAAATATAAAGAGAGTTGGGGAGCAACACAAGCATGAATAAAGTCCCTGGGTGACAAATAAGCGCTGTGATTGGCTATTGGTAGCCCCTATGTGGACTGGCAGCCTGCAGGAGGTTCTGTTTTATACAACCTTGCAAAACTTGCCTCCAAGTCTGGAATTAAAAAATAATCACCTGCTTTGAGGCCACTGGGAGCAACAGCCAAGAGGTTGGGGAGCAACATGTTACTCACGAGCCACTGGTTGGGGGATCACTGGTCTATAAGTATTAGTCTATGGGTATAACCACCTCCCATCTACCCCCGCCCCCTATAAAGCAAAGCTGGGGCCCCTGCACCAATGTTATATCTGTATCTGTCTGTATCACTGATATAATCAAGTCTTAGCCCAACATCTTACAGTCTGACCCATGGGACAAACCACAACCATTTCCTCCCACATCAGATCCATCGACAAATCACATTCTCTCTCTCTCGAGCCTCACTTTCCACTCTATGCCCCCAACCTCCCCCTGTACCACAACTTGTGCCCCTCAACTTTAGGGTAAGGCCACACGAGGAGATTCGGGGAGATTTTGTCGCCTGGCGACTTAATCGCCTCGTGTTTTGCGCGACTATCTCCCTGAACCGCCTCAGCATTTTTCCCCATAGGCTAGAATGAAAAGTCGCCTGCGCTAATGCACACGCGGCGATGCGTTTTCTATCCCATCTCCGCGTGTGCATTAGCGCAGGTGACTTTTCATTCTAGCCTATGGGGAAAAATGCTGAGGCGGTTCAGGGAGATAGTCACGCAAAAGACGAGGCGATTAGTCGCCAGGCGACAAAATCTCCCCGAATCCCCCCGTGTGGCCTTACCCTTACTCCCACCTCCCCCCAGTCAGGGTGCCACTACTCTCCCCCCAATAAAGTGCTCTTGTTCATACAGCCCATGTGAGTCAGAGCCCCCCCCCCCCATACAAGATTCCCTGCCCCCCCCCCATTAGAGCCACTAAGCCCCCAGCCTGGACCTGCCCTCACTAAGCTGCACACACCCTACCGGCTGCTCCCGGGGCCCCAGCAGGACTACAGGGAACAGCCGGCGGCAGAAGGACTAATTACTAATGGGAACAGCCGGCGGCAGCAGAAGGACTAAATAGGGCTCCAGGGGGCCCCAAGATGCTCTATACCAGGGCCCCACTCAGAGACTGGTTTCCATTCTCCAGGCAACACTGTTTCCCGTCCGGACTGGGCCTCACCTGCAGAACCACTTCCACATCGTACGAGTTGCCTTTGCTCTTCTGGTGGCCCCGGAACTTGGAGCCGCTGTACAGGAGGGTGGTGGCGACCCCGGGCTGCTGGGTGTTGATGGGAGGCGGAGGGATAAGGGATGAGTATCCGGAAGCCACGCTGTTGGACTTGGTACGAACAGGCATGTCCAGGGCCGAGCCCCTATCCCGCTAAGGTGGCTCCAAACTAGGGCTCGGCCACTTCTTCACTCCCGGCCCCGAGCACCTGGGCCTCTCCAGCACCCTGCGCTCCGATTGGCTGAACGAAAGACCGCCCACCGCGCAGCACCGCCCCTTAATTGGCTTAAGTGGTGACTCGGCGCCGCCGGGAAATGTAGTCTATGTGAAACCGACCAATGAAGACAAAGGAACGTTCGGACTGGCCGCTTGCCGGACGTGACGTCAAAGAACAGATCAGGGTCAACAAGATGGCAGCGCCCAGGTGAGCAGGTGCTTCTATCTGTACTGGGGTCTGTGCGGCGCATTCTCTCTGGCAGAACATTCGGGTTTCTCGGGTATAAAGAGGAATCAGCCCTGTGGGAAGCCGGAGATTGTTGCGCGGGAGGGAGACCACAGGGACGTGTTGTTGCTGCTGCTTTAGTGATATTTCCATTGTGAGACATTAGGATTTGCTTCCTGGATGTAAAACCTGTAGCTCCTCAGTCTTTAGTGTTTCTCCTGTGACACCTGCTCTTACTATTCTGCACATTGTCACGTGGCTACTAATTATATACTTTATCATGTACTTCCTGTTGTATTATTATTTATTTATTTCATTGATACACGACAGAAAGGACATCACTAAGGACAGATTATATCTGATGACATCACTAAGGACAGATTATAATTGATGACATCACTAAGGACAGATTATATCTGATGACATCACTAAGGACAGATTATAATTGATGACATCACTAAGGACAGATTATATCTGATGACATCACTAAGGACAGATTATAATTGATGACATCACTAAGGACAGATTATATCTGATGACATCACTAAGGACAGATTATAATTGATGACATCACTAAGGACAGATTATATCTGATGACATCACTAAGGACAGATTATAACTGATGACATCACTAAGGACAGATTATAACTGAGGACATCATTTTGGACAATTATACCTGATGACATCACTAAGGGCAGATTATAATTGATGACATCACTAAGGACAGATTATATCTGATGACATCACTAAGGACAGATTATAACTGATGACATCACTAAGGACAGATTATAACTGAGGACATCATTTTGGACAATTATACCTGATGACATCACTAAGGGCAGATTATAATTGATGACATCACTAAGGACAGATTTTATCTGATGACATCACTAAGGACAGATTATAACTGATGACATCATTTTGGACAATTATACCTGATGACATCACTAAGGGCAGATTATAATTGATGACATCACTAAGGACAGATTATATCTGATGACATCACTAAGGACAGATTATAATTGATGACATCACTAAGGACAGATTATATCTGATGACATCACTAAGGACAGATTATAACTGATGACATCACTAAGGACAGATTATAACTGATGACATCACTAAAGACAGATTATAACTGATGACATCATTTTGGACAATTATACCTGATGACATCACTAAAACAGATTATAATTGATGACATCACTAAGGACAGATTATAATTGATGACATCACTAAGGACAGATTATAACTGATGACATCACTAAGGACAGATTATAATTGATGACATCTCTAAAGACAGATTATACCTGATGACGTCACTAAGAGCCATTTATAAGGATATAATTCACAGGATATTCATGGCTCTTGTTGTGTATCATATAATGATAATTTGTCTCCACCCAGCAGGTTGACTCAGTGTTGATGGGACAGTGTGCTGAGCTTTAGCCTTTCCGTGCCCATAAGTGACCCTCATTACTAGACCATGTTGCCCAGTCTTCGAGCGATCGCTGCCCGGGGGATTTTTGCATCATCGGCTCCTCTCATTCGGGCGGTTCAGGCGGCTCCTCATACGCACAAGCGTTTCTATGCAGGTGCTGCAGGTAAGTATCACTGGTGATGTTTCTTTTACCATTTATAGAACTATTACTGACTTATGAACAGGAAGAAAACTAGAAGGTGCCAGTGTATTTTTACTTCCCTAATTATGAAATGTGCTGTGAAATGTTGCATTTAGAGCCCATCTACTCGTCCCGCCCATCTGTTCACTTCTTAGGAGCCAATCAGCAAGTAGATGTCCTGACTGGGTACTGCAGTCTATCCTGTTGGAATACAGACCTGTGATTGGCTGCCCATCCGGACAATGAGGACACACCCATCACTCATGGAAACTACAGACAGGGAACAAAGCTCCAAGAAAGGCAGTAGCATAACAACTAGGGGTGCACCTGGGCCCACCCACATGGGCCCACCCATTCATGGGTCCATCAGGGATAAGGCGACGTGAGGATGGAATAGTAAAGTCCGGAGCGTGGGGCAGCAGCTCTAGTTACACCACTTTTTTAAAAGTTAAAATCATGGGCAGGCTATTGTTTCTCATACTCACTATAACGGAAGGAGTCGCAGTGGGACATGGATTTTACTATTGAGTGCTGTTCTTATATCTAACAGGCAGCTGTTATCTGGTTACCTTCTCTTTGTTCAGCTGATGGGGGGGTAAGAGGGAGGGGGTGATATCGCTCGAACTTGCAGTAAAGAGTGACTGAAGTTTATCAGAGCACAAGTCACATGACTGGGGACACCTGGGAAACTGACAATATGTCTTGCCCTATGCCACATTTCAAAATTAAATTAAGAAAAAAAATCGGTTTCCTCTTTTGAAAAATGGATTTCAGTGCAGACGTCTACTGGAGAGCACAATTATCTGAAAAAACATGTTTTCCCATGACAGTATCCCTTTAAATGATTTGCCTTTTTCTTATGACTCTTTCCAGCTTTGAAATGGGGGTCACTGACCCCATCTAAATATATTCCAGTCTCTCATTCAAATAATAATTCTGCAGTTGCTACTAAGGCATGAGTCCGATTACTTGCTCTTTTATCTATTGATTCGAGTCTTGTATTTTTATGTTGCAGAAAGAAAAAAGTTCTATGAAAATGTCAGCATTTCCCATGGAGAAGGTAGGTTTTTAATAGTCATTTTCAGAACTTGTGCATGTGTCATAATCTTTAAAGGAGAAGGAAATTTAAAATAACTGGGGGAGGGGTTTCCAAGATGTTGGGTTCAAAAAGCACCGGCCTGGGTACAGTTTGCTGAGTGCCACTCTGCCATCTTCTTCCTGTCTCCAGCCATTCTCTATCTGGCCTGGGCAAGTGCAATGGCTGCCCCCATGGCTACACAGCAGCTTGTTTATATAAACTATAGTAGTACTTATTTGTTATCTACTGTGTATCCTGTGCTTGAATGGCTGCCCCCATGGCTACACAGCAGCTTGTTTATATAAACTATAGTAGTACTTAATCTGTTATCTACTGTGTATCCTGTGCTTGAATGGCTGCCCCCTGGCTACACAGCAGCTTGTTTATATAAACTATAGTAGTACTTATCTGTTATCTACTGTGTATCCTGTGCTTGAATGGCTGCCCCATGGCTACACAGCAGCTTGTTTATATAAAGTATAGTAGTACTTATCTGTTATCTACTGTGTATCCTGTGCTTGAATGGCTGCCCCCATGGCTACACAGCAGCTTGTTTATGTAAACTATAGTAGTACTTATCTGTTATCTACTGTGTATCCTGTGCTTGAATGGCTGCCCCCATGGCTACACATCAGCTTGTTTATCTAAACTATAGTAGTACTTATCTGTTATCTACTGTGTATCCTGTGCTTGAATGGCTGCCCCCATGGCTACACAGCATCTTGTTTATATAAACTAAAGTAGTACTTATCTGTTATCTACTGTGTATCCTGTGCTTGAATGGCTGCCCCCATGGCTACACAGCAGCTTGTTTATCTAAACTATAGTAGTACTTATCTGTTATCTACTGTGTATCCTGTGCTTGAATGGCTGCCCCCATGGCTACACAGCATCTTGTTTATATAAACTAAAGTAGTACTTATCTGTTATCTACTGTGTATCCTGTGCTTGAATGGCTGCCCCCATGGCTACACAGCAGCCTGTTTATATAAACTATAGTAGTACTTATCTGTTATCTACTGTGTATCCTGTGCTTGAATGGCTGCCCCCCATGGCTACACAGCAGCTTGTTTATATAAACTATAGTAGTACTTATCTGTTATCTGCTGTGTATCCTGTGCTTGAATGGCTGCCCCCATGGCTACACAGCATCTTGTTTATATAAACTATAGTAGTACTTATCTGTTATCTACTGTGTATCCTGTGCTTGAATGGCTGCCCCCATGGCTACACAGCATCTTGTTTATATAAACTATAGTAGTACTTATCTGTTATCTACTGTGTATCCTGTGCTTGAATGGCTGCCCCCATGGCTACACAGCAGCTTGTTTATATAAACTATAGTAGTACTTATCTGTTACCTACTGTGTATCCTGTGCTTGAATGGCTGCCCCCCATGGCTACACAGCAGCTTGTTTATATAAACTATAGTAGTACTTATCTGTTATCTACTGTGTATCCTGTGCTTGAATGGCTGCCCCCATGGCTACACAGCAGCTTGTTTATATAAACTATAGTAGTACTTAATCTGTTATCTACTGTGTATCCTGTGCTTGAATGGCTGCCCCCTGGCTACACAGCAGCTTGTTTATATAAACTATAGTAGTACTTATCTGTTATCTACTGTGTATCCTGTGCTTGAATGGCTGCCCCATGGCTACACAGCAGCTTGTTTATATAAAGTATAGTAGTACTTATCTGTTATCTACTGTGTATCCTGTGCTTGAATGGCTGCCCCCATGGCTACACAGCAGCTTGTTTATGTAAACTATAGTAGTACTTATCTGTTATCTACTGTGTATCCTGTGCTTGAATGGCTGCCCCCATGGCTACACAGCAGCTTGTTTATCTAAACTATAGTAGTACTTATCTGTTATCTACTGTGTATCCTGTGCTTGAATGGCTGCCCCCATGGCTACACAGCATCTTGTTTATATAAACTAAAGTAGTACTTATCTGTTATCTACTGTGTATCCTGTGCTTGAATGGCTGCCCCCATGGCTACACAGCAGCCTGTTTATATAAACTATAGTAGTACTTATCTGTTATCTACTGTGTATCCTGTGCTTGAATGGCTGCCCCCCATGGCTACACAGCAGCTTGTTTATATAAACTATAGTAGTACTTATCTGTTATCTGCTGTGTATCCTGTGCTTGAATGGCTGCCCCCATGGCTACACAGCATCTTGTTTATATAAACTATAGTAGTACTTATCTGTTATCTACTGTGTATCCTGTGCTTGAATGGCTGCCCCCATGGCTACACAGCATCTTGTTTATATAAACTATAGTAGTACTTATCTGTTATCTACTGTGTATCCTGTGCTTGAATGGCTGCCCCCATGGCTACACAGCAGCTTGTTTATATAAACTATAGTAGTACTTATCTGTTACCTACTGTGTATCCTGTGCTTGAATGGCTGCCCCCCATGGCTACACAGCAGCTTGTTTATATAAACTATAGTAGTACTTATCTGTTATCTACTGTGTATCCTGTGCTTGAATGGCTGCCCCCATGGCTACACAGCAGATTGTTTATATAAACTATAGTAGTACTTATCTGTTATCTACTGTGTATCCTGTGCTTGAATGGCTGCCCCCCATGGTTACGCAGCAGCTTGTTTATATAAACTATAGTAGTGTTTCTGAAGCAAACACAGCAATTTTACCAGTGCAGAGCAACACTGCACAATATTTTAATTATTTTGAGACACTTTCAGTTTTGGTGCTACTGGAGGTACCATAAAATAAGGAGTTGGAGTCGAAGGATTTATGTACCGACTCCGCAGCCCTGAGGGGTCAGGAACATAAGATTCTTCCAATGTCTATTGGGCATCTGCAGTGCACCATGAAGGGCAATATCAAGCTGGATCTAAGAAACTCATAAACACAGCACTAGCATCTGAAGCACCCCCCATACACCAACATTGATATACAGTAGAACCCCTATATTACTTTTTTCAGGGGACCAGGGGGTAAAATACAGGAAAATGTAAAATGAGGGAAATGTATTAATGTATTATGCATAATATATAGGTGGGACCTCAAAACAACAATGTAAAATGAGGGAAAACTTAAAATCAATTTTAACTGTAAAATTGAGGTTTCACTGTAAGTCAATGGGGTTGTTTTTTGCCCTGCATTTTGAGCCTACTTACTTTAGCTTGGAAATACTCCAGGGGTGTCTGTATTCAGCCCAAGTGGTAAGTTGTCTACATCCCATGCAGCTAGCCAATGGGGCAACCAAACAGATAAGTGCACTTTGGCCACCCGCGTGTTTCAATATATGTCAAATTGTGCAGCTGTGTCTGGCGATGTATAATATGTTGAACAAAGCTGTGTGTTTAACTTTCATATAGTTGCTCTGTACTTTTAACTCTGCTATATCCACAAAATCAAAAAGGAAGAGGAACGCCAGCAGAATAACTGCAAAACATTTACTCCAGGTTCCGGCACAATAACTGCAAAACATTTATTCCAGGTTCCGGCACAATAACTGCAAAACATTTATTCCAGGTTCCGGCACAATAACTGCAAAACATTTATTCCAGGGTCCGGCACAATAACTGCAAAACATTTATTCCAGGTTCCTGCACAATAACTGCAAAACATTTATTCCAGGTTCCGGCACAATAACTGCAAAACATTTATTCCAGGTTCCTGCACAATAACTGCAAAACATTTATTCCAGGTTCCGGCACAATAACTGCAAAACATTTATTCCAGGTTCAGGCACAATAACTGCAAAACATTTATTCCAGGTTCCGGCACAATAACTGCAAAACATTTATTCCAGGTTCCGGCACAATAACTGCAAAACATTTATTCCAGGTTCCGGCACAATAACGAATTTATTCCAGGTTCCGGCACAATAACTGCAAAACATTTATTCCAGGTTCCGGCAGGATAACTGCAAAACATTTATTCCAGGTTCCGGCACAATAACTGCAAAACATTTATTCCAGGTTCCGGCACAATAACTGCAAAACATTTATTCCAGGTTCCGGCACAATAACTGCAAAACATTTATTCCAGGTTCCGGCACAATAACTGCAAAACATTTATTCCAGGTTCCGGCACAATAACTGCAAAACATTTATTCCAGGTTCCGGCACAATAACTGCAAAACATTTATTCCAGGTTGTGGTCACATGACATCAAGTGTGTATTGACCTGAAACATGTTGTGTAACAACAAATAAATGTTCCTCTTTGTTTTTGATTGTGCTGATCCAGGGGTGTAGATCAGGTCCTTATTCAGACCCCTTTCTTTTTATATGGTGAAATCTATAACTTCCAGCATATAAAAGCAGCCGGTACTTAAGTCACTGTCTCTTCCCTCCAGGAGGGTTTGAAATTAACCTGGACAGAAAGAAGCTTAAGACTCCACATGGGAAAGTATTTACAGTTCCCAGTGAGGCTTTGGCTGTAGCTGTGGCCACAGAATGGGACTGCCAGAGAGATGTGATCAAGTTCTACACCATGCACCTGGTAAGGATTCTCCTACACCCCCATCACTACCACCACCAGAATCCTGTAATCATTCCCTAATTGTGTATTGCCTCCTACTCTATAGACCACACTGTGCAACACAGCCTTGGATAACCCCACGCTAAGAAACAAGGAACAACTTATTAAAGCCGCTTTGAAATTCTTGGAGACCGACACAGTCTGGTAAGTGACCTATAGCTTGTTACTTTTGGCAAGTAAGCCCCATTCGTGTACCTCCCTTAGCCCTCCTATAGTGTCTTACAAGGAGCCAGCACAATATTCTCATTTTTCATGTTCGTCCTTTGAACGGAAGGAGCGTAGCCATGGAACCAGAGGGAGCTGCAAGTGAAAATATTCTGTGATGATGGAGTCGCTGGCTCTCCCTTCAACCGACTGTATAGTTTCATGCAGAATAGGTAATCAGATATTTGCTTTTATATTGCAGTTACAGAGTAGAAGAGCCCCCAGGGCTAGTGGAGCTGCAGAAGAATGAGTGGGATCCTGCGATTGAATGGGCAGAAAAGAGGTGAGCTGAGAAACAGACTGGGGCAGAACAATGCTATTTATCACTGGCGTGTACGAGTAGCGCAATTTAGGCCACTTGTATTTACTAGATATTGTATATTCTTCTTCTTTATTCTCTCTTTTTTGTCATTAGATACAACGTTGTGATTGGATCCTCCACAAGCATCGAAGGGCCCATCATACCAACGGAGACCAAAGATGTTTTTAGCAGTCATCTGGCATCCTACAATTCCTGGGCATTATTAGGTAATAGTATAATAAACTATACCACTAGCATGCATCCCTGGGTTGCACAAAGGGGGGTTGTTCACCTTTAAATTAACTTTTAATATGATCTAGAGAGTAATAATGCGAGACCATTTGTAATTGGTTTTCATTTTTTATCTCGTTTTTATCTAGTTGCTAGGATCCAAATTACCCTAGCAACCGTGCATTGATATGAATAAGAGACTGGAATATGAATAGGAGAGGCCTGAATAGAAAGAGGAGTAATAAAAAGTAACAATAATAATAAATCGGTAGCCTTACAGAGCATTGGTTTTAAGATGGGGTCAGTGACCCCCATTTGAAAGCTGGAAAGAGTCAGGAGAATGCAAATCATTCAAAAACTATAAAAAAATAAATTATGAAGACCAATTGAAAAGTTACTCAGAATTAGCCATTCTATAACTTACTAAAAGGTAACTTAAAGGTGAACCACCCCTTTAACACCCCGCTTCCCCCCCCAATACAGGTATCGAGTTTATCATTTCTCAGCTCAAGTCTCTCATCCTGACCATGGGACTCATCGAGCGACATCTGCCAGTGGAGAGAGCGGTTCTGCTGTCACGTTTAGAAGAGGAGTATCAGGTAACCAACTGCTTGCACTCTAATACAGCAGGATCAATCACAGCTTCTTATTCTGGGTGATTTTAAAGTGATATAAGGGGAGGGAGTAGCGGAGCTGTGGAATCAGTCCGAAGTAATTTTGTGGAGTCGCCAAAAATATTCCGACTCCTAATAACTAAATACAAACACTGAAAATAATGAATTAACGAATAGCTTCTATGAAGGAGGATATAGCAGAAGCCATTGGGGTGTATTTATCAAAGAGTGAAGTTAGAGATCGCCACAGTCCTCTAGAGTGAAATTCCGTCACTCTCCAGTCATTTCTATGGGATTTTTAAAAGAGTATTTATCAATGGGTGAAAATTCATCCTTAATAAATCTGCCTTTCAAAATCCCATAGAAATGGAGAGTGACGGAATTTCACTCTAGCGGACTGTGGAGATCTCTAACTTCACTCTTTGATAAATATACCCCATTGTGTTTCTAAGAATAATACTTTTAGTTAATTTTGGATTGTATTTAAAGGGATACTGTCATGGGAAAAAAACATTTTCAAAATGAATCAGTTAATAGTGCTGCTCCAGCAGAATTCTGCACTGAAATCCATTTCTCAAAAGAGCAAACAGATTTTTTTATATTCAATTTTGAAATCTGACATGGGGCTAGACATATTGTCAATTTCCCAGCTGCCCCCAGTCATGTGACTTGTGCTCTGATAAACTTCAATCACTCTTTACTGCTGTACTGCAAGTTGAAGTGATATCACCCCCTCCCTTCCCCCCCCCAGCAGCCAAACAAAAGAACAATGGGAAGGTAACCAGATAGCAGCTCCCTAACACAAGATAACAGCTGCCTGGTAGATCTAAGAACAACACTCAATAGTAAAAACCCATGTCCCACTGAGACACATTCAGTTACATTGAGAAGGAAAAACAGCAGCCTGCCAGAAAGCATTTCTCTCCTAAAGTCACATGACTGGGGGCAGCTGGGAAATTGACAAAATGTCTAGCCCCATGTCAGATTTCAAAATTGAATATAAAAAAAGTCTGTTTGCTCTTTTGAGAAATGGATTTCAGTGCAGAATTCTGCTGGAGTAGCACTATTAACTGATTTTGAAAAAAACAAGTTTTCCGATGACAGGATCCCTTTAACAGCTAATTATAGCTCTATGTCAGCTTCATTTAAGGGCTGGGACACACTGGGCGATTTGGGGAGATTTAGTCGCCTGGCGACTAATCGCCGCGACTTTCCACGACCAATCTTCCCCGAATGCCTCCCCTCGCTCTGCGCCTGGCTAAAATGAAAAATCGCCTGCGCTAATCACACGCGGTGATTCGTTTTCCGAAGTCGTCCGAAGTTTCCTCGTGAGGCAACTTCGGGCGACTTCGGAAAACGAATCGCCGAGGAAACTTCGGGCGACTTCGAAAAAAGAAGTGCAGTGAGTGCCATCCCGCTGGCGATTTTTCATTCTAGCTGGCGGGAAGGTAGGGGGATGGCAGTTCAGGGAGATTGTCGCCCAGAAGAAGAGGACATTTGTCGCCGGGGTGACTAATCTCCCCGAATCTGCCCGTGTGACCTTACCCTAATACAGCAGGATCTCAGAGCTTCTTATTCTTAATAATAATTGATGTGACACAAATAAATAAAGCTTGTGTTTGAAATCTGATCCACTGAATCGCATAACCTTTTGTGGGTGCATTTAGCTCAATGCTTGAAGGTGTTACTTTCTGTATAATCATGTAGAGCAGATCAGTCCCCTCTCTAGTAATGACCTCACAGATATTCGGTGCAATATACCCGCATGTAATGATCACGGGCTGTGCCCAGGTATGAGCCAAACATTCAGAGATTTGGACTCCCTGCTCTGCATAGACACCTACAGTTCCTTCTCCAATCATATTCTTTTTATTCGATTCAGATCCAGCAGTGGGGAAACGTGGAATGGGCGCATGATTTTGACCTGCAGGATTTGAGTTCCCGCACAGCCGCCGGCACCCTCTTTGTGCATCTTTGCTCTGAGAGCTCTACCAAAAAACACAAGCTGTTGCAAGACTGAATGGTACGGGAAGCATTTCTAACTTGCTGACTGTTTCTGGGAGACCTTCCCATCCCTACCTGAAATGTCTGTACTGGTGAAAGGTGAAAACAAAACGCCTGCTGACATGTGAGTGAGGACACGGCATCTCTATGGTTAGAGCAAGAGGCACATCTGAACTCTTAAAGGAGAAGGAAAGCTACCGAAGCAGTTTATTGCCAATAGATTAGCCATAATAGTGCAAGCTAGAACACTATATTTATTCTGTAGAATGTTTTACCATATCTGAGTAAAAAATTCTAGAAGCTCTATTTGTTTAGGATAGCAACTGCCACATTCCCATGGTGTGACATCACTTCCTGCCTGAATCTCTTCCTGAAACTCATAGCTCTGGGCTCAGATTACAGCAGGGAGGAGGGAGAGGAACAAACTGAGCATGCTCAAGCCCAAGCCCTGGAGGTTTAAGATGAAAACAGGAAGTCTGATACAGAAGCCCATGAGTATACAATAGAAGGAAAGAAATGCTGTGTTTCTATTGACAGGACTCAGAGCAGCATTACTTTGAGGGATTACTGGTGTATTTATATAGACCTTTCTGATAAAGCTTACTTAGTTTTAACCTTTTCTTCTCCTTTAACTGCAAATATATGTGACAGACTATAAGTGCTGCCTAAATCATTATGATTAATAAAGTCTGGGGCTTATTTAAACCAGGAATCACCAGCTGAATCCTTCCATCTGTTGTAGGACCAGATCTCTTGTCTGGACAAGAATCACATGTTGGCTGTGGATGTAACCAGTATTTCTGGGAGGTCCAACCTGCATCTCCTTTGTTGTGGCTTATCTACAGCGATCAGCTGACATTGGTTGCTGATGATTGTATCTGCATCGTGCTATACAGGTATAGGTTTGTTATCCCGAAACCCGAAACCAGAAAGCTCCGAATTATGGGAAAAACCATCTTCCAGAGACTCCATTTTATTCCAATCTATATTTTTAAAAAAAATTATTTTCCTTTTCTCTGTAATAATAAAACAGTAGCTTGTACTTGATCCCAACTAAGATATAATTAATCCTTATTGACAGCAAAGCCAGCCTATTGGGTTTATTTATTGTTTACATGATTTTCTGGTATGAAGATCTCCGGTCCCAAAAATTCTGGATAACAGGTCCCATACAACTAAACGTCCTGCGCCAGAATCATAGATGTTGAAATGTAACTCATTTAGTTTCCATGCTTCATACTGGTTTAGGGGTTACCTCTATGGTTGGTATAAAGATTCCAGTCATTTTATTTGTCTTCTTTTTATTTATTGGGTCGTGGCAGAGGATTTCAAGGCATACAGTATTTCTTGAACTGGAGAAATTCATCTATACTTGAAATTTTCAAAAGCAATTCACGTTAAAGCAGTGCTTCACCTACTATGTTATAGAATGGCCTATTCTAAGCAACTTTTCATTTGGTCTTCATTATTTATTGTTTTATAACGTAATTGTTTCCCTTTTTCTTCTGATTCCAGCTTTCAAAAAGGGGGGTTACTAAAAAAAACAAATACTCTGTAAGGTCACACGTTTATAGTTAATGCTACTTTTTATTACTCATCTTTGCACTCAGACACTCTCCTATTCATATTCCAGTCTTTTGTTAAACTCAATGCATAGTTGCTAGGGTAATGTGGACCTTAGCAACCTGATAGCTGAAATTTAAATTCAGAGAGCTGCTGAATAAGCTTAATAACTCAAAACCCACAAGTAAAAAATGAAAACCAACTGCAAGTTGTCTTAGAATACCACTCTCCACGTCATTCTAAAAGTTAGTTTAAAGGTGAACAACCCCTTAATGAGAACATCAGGAAGTCCATTTACATTGAGGAAGCTTTGGCTGAATGGCCACTGACCGACCTTGTAGTAACTGCCAAGTTCAGGCTGACAGTTATCTGTACACTTACAGTAATTATGAGGTGACACAGATGCATAACAAAACTAATATCTCAACCTCAATATGCTTGAGGTTGTAAGTAAATGAGCCTTTTCCTAAAGACTTGAGGTCCAAGTCTAGACAGCAGCTATTGGTATTGGGTAGTACAGACATAGCTGTCTCGGATATGGTACAAGGCTGAAGGACAGGCTCATATCTGCTCATGCACCTCTAGGTTGTCCAGCTCATCCCGTAAGTGGTCGATGTACGTGGTGATTTCTAGTATTCGCTTGCGGTTCCTTTCTGTTTCTTCTTTTTGCACCTATCAGAAACCAGAGACATTGGAGCTTATGGTACAGAGCAGAATTGTCTTCATATGCATTATGTGTAGTAATAGAGAGAGACTCACCGTTTGAATGAGGGTGTTGGCCCAGGTGTTGATCTTGGTGACCAGCTCATCCTCGCGGTTATCGATTTTCAGCAGGTGGGTATCGTGTGATGCGCTGACTGCGTTAATGACCGTGTCCTTGTCCACAAAGATCTGCCAGGAATGTAAGTGCATAAGTCATAGAGGTATAAGCAACACTAACATGTAGCAAAGGTAACAGAAAATGGAGCCGATTTATAAACAGTGACTGTTTCAGAGATCTCATTGTGAGGATTGTGTCCGATTATTAAAACCGCAAAGGTCAGAAAAGTGTTTATAAATGGAACATTCAAGCTAGGGAAGCAGCAAATCCTCTACTTTGGGATTCGGCCAAATCCTTTGTGAAATATTTGGCTGAGTCCCGAATCGAAACTGAACCCTAATCAGTTCAGTTGTGGTTAAATGTTTTTACTTTCTTGTTTGTGTGTCGAAAAGTCATGCGATTTTTCAGATTTGATTCGGCCGACTCTGAATACTGAGAATCCTGGCCGAATCCTGGATTTGGTGCAGCCCTAAATCAACCTGTTGGGAATCCTTTAGGATTTTAATAAATCTGTCAGCAAATGGTTCTTACCATTCTGAGGTCATCTGTGATCTCGTCCTCCATCTCTCCCTTTAGCACCTTCTCTAGTATGTTGATGGAAATCTCCAGGAGCTTCTCATGATGATGATTCTCCAGGTCTCTGATCTGAGCCATTGTATATGTGGGGGTTAAGGACACATTGGGAGAGCCAAACAGTAATCTGGGGCAGAGGGGAGCTGCCATGTATTGTCTGTGATCTTGGCACCTCAACTGAGCATTGTGGGAATGGTAAACTTGCAGAGTGAGGTTTGAATCCTGAATGTACAGACTGATGACATCACACTGTGCAGGGAGGTTAGGTATTGTATATGTACCTGGATTTGACTTTGAAGCGAGTGGAACTTGGCCTGTTTGTTAAAATAGAACTAAAGCTTAACTAAAGAAGTAGCTATAAATGTTGTACATTATGTTCTGTGCTTCTGTACCAGCCCAAGGCAACCACAGCCCTTTAGCAGTAAAGATCTGTGTCTCCAAAGATGCCCCAGTAGCTCCCCATCTTCTTTTCTGCTGATTCACTGCACATGCTCTGTGCTGCTGTCACTTACTGAGCTTAGGGACCCACTCACAATATACAGTACACATAGAATAGAAATGTCACAATATAAGCCCTGTAGCATCAGCTTATATTACAGGGGAAGCTCATTTTCTGCTGGATAATTAGTGACGAGCCCTAAGCTTAGCTTCTCAACAGCCAATCAGAGCCCACTGAGCATGTGAGTGTCACAGACACTTTCCAAGATGGTGACCCCCTGTGACAAGTTTGAAGTCCTGGATCATTGCTGCTATTGACAAGCTTTAGCCTCGTGCAATAAGTTCAGTATATAAAATATGGCATTTTAGCCATATTCATTTTTAGGGTTTAGTTCTCCTTTAACAGGCCAAGTTACAATCCATTCTCCTATTATGTGACAATATGTGCAGCCTTATATAGAAAGAAAGAGCCCTTTAGCACAGATTTATGACATCACACCTAGCACTGAGCTGATTAAAGTTCACCTACCTGGGTAAGTCCTACTATAGGAAGAGAGTGGTTTATATCCCAGCCTGTAAAGCAGAGAGAGATGACTTCCAGAAGAGAAGCTGATTAGTGTACATCTACCTCGTTCAGCCTCATCATTGGAAAAGAGCATTTTATATCCCAGCCCTAAAGCACCGAGTAACGACTCTGCACCCAACCGTGTACATGTGTCTTTATCTGCCCTACCATTAATGGGGTGAGGCATGTAGTACTGTCATAAAGCAATAAGGCACAAAGTGAAGAATTTCTGTTTGGACACGAATTAGTGGAGCTGTAACTGGCCAAACATCAGAGAACAAGGTGCAGGTTGGATATGTGAATATTATTTTGCCCACTAGAGGTGCACATCATACGCCTGGTGATACAGGTGCAGTGCAAATAAGTGCCCTACACACGGGAGCAACTGCTCATCATTCTGGATAAACTGTGCAGCATTCAAGATAGATAAATGGATGTGTTTTGGAAGGCTGAACCCCATAAATGTCCATACAAAGGATATAAGCCCTGTACAGTTTCCAGGAATGTAGAGACCATCTCAGAGACATTTCTTTCATATTCCTTTATGATATCCTGATGAAGAACAAAAGGTGGCCAGTATTGGGAATTCAATTGGAAGCCAAAGACATAGTCCTACAGTGATGTGTGAGCTGGCCCGATACCCGCGGATTTACCCCCCTTTTCCCCCGACCTTAAAAATGCCAGCTTCTGACTTCCGGGTTGAACTTTTATAGCCGTGCGCCCCACCCCTTTTGTGACATCATCAGCGGGGCTATAAAAGGAAGTCAGGATCGGGCGAGCGCAGATGGAGGGAGGGTGGGGGCAGGGATTTTCACTATCCTACAGTACCTCTATCTGGTCTACCAGCTGCAGTTCCAGAGTCATCAGGGAGTCCAACAGCTTGGTGATGTCATCAATATACTGTGAGATTTTAAGGTCTAGGAGGTCCTGATTACTTGTCTGTGAGAGTTCATTCAAAATCTAAAAACAGAGAGATGGGTAAGAAGACAGAGATATCAATAACATTCTAGTTGTAAGTGGAGAATTCATGTCCCCTCTTAATGTTTTCATGGTTTCACTGAAAACAAATACCGCAATATCCTCTGTGTTGATAAATTGGATCTTAACAGGCCCGGATTTGTGGGCAGGCAACAAAGGCCGAAGCCTAGGGAGACAAAAATTGGGGGGCAGTATACTGGGGACTGGACAGGAGATTCTAACAGAGGTTTGAATCTCCCACCTTCCCAGTCCCCAGTGGAAGACATTGCAATAAGCCAGAAGAAGCAGAGCTAGTGGGGGCCAATTTTGACCTGGTCAGCTCGGTTTTTTATCGGATGAGGTGGAGGGGGGTCTGGTGCTGAGGGGTCAGGTACTAGTGGTGGTGGGGGCCTAGGGGTGTAGCATCTTGAAATCCAGTCCTGGGTCTTAAACCTGACCCAAGGGATTACCACAAGTGAATATTATGTCCTCACAGCAACACAGATAGGTTTGTCAGAGGATCCCGAGCACTTAATGATCCAACTGGGTTGCCAAGGGGATATCTGATAAAACTGCCCCACTGGTGAGACCTACAGCAATTCTGCTACCTGCAGGAAAGGGAACACACTGTAAAAACATGGTGCACTCTGCCCTGTAGGTAATCAATGACCCCTTAATTTTTATTGGATCAGTTTTCAGATATGATGGTGAGTTCCTCAACCTAACTATTTTTCTAAGTGCATTCAGCATGGTCATTATGTGAGTCACTGACATATTTCCCCTGCTAACTGGCTTATTATTACTGGTTTATTCCAGCAGAAGTCAGTACTTTGCAATGGGAGGAGGCCACTGAGATCCTCTGTAGTGATCTCATTTCACTGCAGGATAAGCTAATTCATTATAAATTTATACATCAATTATATATTACCCCCTAAAGCTTCAGAAAATGGACCAGCAATCAGTGATCCCCAACCAGTAGCTCACGAGTAACATGTTACTCTCCAACCCCTTGGATGTTGCTCTCAGTGGCCTCAAAGCAGGAGCTTATTTTTGAATTCCAGGCTTGGAGGCAAGTTTTAGTTGCATAAAAACCAGATGTACTGCCAAACAGAGCCTCAATGTGGGTTGACAATCCACATAGGGGCTACTAAATGGTCAATCACATCACTTATTTGACACCCAAGGAACATTTTTCATGCTAGAGTTGCCCCCCAACTTTTACTTCTGAATGTTGCTCACGTGTTCTAAAGGTTGGGGATCCCTGGCCTGAAGCATCCTTTCTGCACCTGGCCTGGCAATGCCCTCGGATACAGAGCTTTTGGAGGGAGGTAATGCAATATCTAGCAAACAACTTAGCATTTCCACAGGTATGCTCCCTGGAAATTTACTTGAGTTAGTGATCTCCTAACCCTAAACCGGGCCAGATCACTTATGAGACTAGCCTTGAACTATGCCAAGAAAGCAGTAGTCATGAACTGGATGGACAATGGAGCCCCAGCAGTTGCTCAATGGGTCAGTGTAATCAACAGAGCCCTTCCCTCCACCAAGCTAACCTATTTGGTCAGAGGTTGTCCTGGGAAATTTGAAAAAATATGGTACTCATGGCTGGATATTAATTTGATTGAGCTTGCTGAGAGCTAAATTAGACTGACTGTGTGCTTCAATACAGGGTCGGACTGGGGGCCCCCCTCCAGGCAGTCCCTGAACCCCCTCCTGACTTCCAGCCCCCTGCCTGCCTCCACCGAGCCGTGTGCATGCAGGGGACGCACATGCGCGTGAAGAAGTCGCAACGTGCGTGCATGTAAAGAAGATGCTCCGCTGCATTAACTTAGTTTTCTGGGGGAACAGGTCCAGGCCGACGGGGGCCCATGAGGCCTCCTGACCTTCATCCCCCTGCCTGCATCCGCAAACGCGCCGTGTGCATGCAGAAGACACGCATGAGCACGGAGAACATGCGACGCTCATGCACGTAAAGAAGATGCTCCGCATCATTAACAACAAGCGTTTTCTGGTGGAGCAGGTCTGGGCCGGGGCCCACCAGGTTTTTTCCCGGTGTCCCGCTGGCCCAGTCCGACCCTGCTTCAATACCTTAGTCGTATGTAGATGTAACTATGTACGGTGATGTAGCTCACATGACGTATTTTGTATTATACACTAGAGGAACTGCGTAACAACAGCTATTACCTTGTATGAACCAAGTTGTTATATGTTTCCCTCTCCTCCTTCCCTGAAAATTTAAATAAATAAAAACTTGAAAAAAAAAAAAAGTCAGTACTTTGAGAGCAATGTACACTTCATGGTTGAGCTATTTGCAATAGGGGAAAAAGTTAGGTTGAGGATTAACACTCCTAAACAACTCCTGTAGCTTGTATTCCTGAAGTCTCACTTGCAATTGGTCATGTTCCTTTTAGCCATACCTCCGAGTTCTTTTCTGTGAGCTCCTCAATTCTCTTGGCTCCTTGCTCCTGATTTTCCATTATGGCCTCTTGCATACACTCATTAAACACAGATACCTCTGCCTCTCGCTTCTCATGCTGTTTCATGCCGTATTCAAATATGTTTTGGCAGATTTCAATACATTTATTCCTGTACGTAAGACTCTGGTTAAGGAGTAATTCTGGTCAAGCTCTCATTGGCTGTAAACTGGCATCACTAGGTGCCTGTTTGTGCTGTATGTAGTAATAATCTAAGGGCCAGGGGTGGATTAATTGCAGTGCTGTGGTCCTTTATTCTATTTTGACCAGGGAGCCAACATTTACAGTTATGGGACCTGTTATCCAGAATGCTCGGGACCTGGGTTTTTTTTATGTAATTTGGATCTCCATTCCTTAAGTCTAATAAATAATTATTTAAAGAATAAATACAAGATACTGTTTTACTATTACAGGTATGGGATCTGTTATCTCGGAAACCCGTTATCCAGAAAGCTCCAAATTATAGAAAGGCAATCTCCATAGACTCCATTATAATCAAATAATCCAGATTTTTAAAATTGATTTCCTTTTTCTGTGTAATAATAAAACAGTAGCTTGTACTGGATTCCAACTAAGATATAATTAATCCTTATTGGAAGCAAAACCAGCCTATTGGGTTTATTTAATGTTTATATAATTTTCTAGTAGACTTAAGGTATGAAGATCCAAATTACAGAAAGATCCATTATCTGGCCCGAGCATTCTGGAAAACAGGTTCCATACCTGTACAGACAAAAATCATTTTTAAAAATCTGAATTATTTGATTAAAATGGAGTCTATGAAAGACAGCCTTTCCAATGGCCTTTAACGGGTTTTCGGATAATGGATCCCGTACCTGTACTGTAAATTATTTGTATTGGCTCTCGATGAACTTGTCCCAAGTGTATTGAAGGGACAGGTGTGGTGTTTTGTAAAGAATAACACAAATACTATAAAGCCCCCCTTCTTCTAAACTGGCTTAGAACAAGTACAAAAATAATGATATGGAGGCCAAAATGATACCATTAAATAAATGCTGAGCTTCTTAACTTCAAATTGAATAATCTCCATGAGATCTTCCTCAGGGAGGAGAACCTTAAAGAAACAGTTCAGTGTAAAAACAAAATGGAGAGGTTGTGCAACAAAAAAAAAAATTGGATATAGTTAGTTAGCCAATAATTTAATTTATAAAGACTGGAGTGACTGGATGTCTAACATAACAGAACCCAAAATGCCCATCTTAAAATCCCTGAGTTAGTCAGTGACTTTAAAGGGGTGGTTCACCTTTAAGTAAACTTTTAGTATGGATAAATCTGGAGCAGGCACTCAAATGAAGGTCTTCCACCAAATAGTCAAAACAATGTGAAAATGTACTGTGTCCTACGCCTTACGCGTTTCGTGTCTTCAACAATTAATCATAGGCTCACAATGAAGTGTCTTTAATCATAGGCTCACGATGATTAAGTGTTGAAGACATGAAACGCGTAAGATCAATCAATCAATCAATTTTCACATTGTTTTGACTATTTGGTGGAAGACTGCTCCAGATTAATTTGGTGGAAGACTGCCCCAGATTAATTTGAGTAAAACAGAAAGAGGAACGAACTTCACCGTTGTAAGTAGAAAGGAGGGCGATGTCAAATCTTAAAATCTTCGAATGCTTTATTGTAGTAAGTTAAAATAAAGTTAAATAGAACGGGCAGAGGAGCTGTGCTTAACGCGTTTCGTGACATAAGTGTCACTTCCTCAGAAGCATAGAGTGCCTCTACTGGAGAACCACAGAAATAACCTACACCATTAAAACCATTGAAAACATGTGTGTTAAAAATCACGTAAACAAGCGCAAGCACTTGAGATGCAAGATTCTAGACCTTAAATAAATGTATAATAGAATGGCATCTGTGTAGTCATGTAGCAGAGTCTAGTTGTAAAGATGTATCAAAAAATATCCACAAAATTACAAAACTGTATCAAAACATCCTAAAATGTTAGAAAAGTATCAAAACATCTAAAGATAAATAAAGTCTCTACACACTAGTGCTTTCATGACATTCATTAGATTCAGTTGCATCTAGGAAAGAACAGGCAGATAGCAATTCTAATAGATAAATATGTATACAAAATATGCAAAACAAATGTCTAACAAAATTTAACAAAATTTAATTTACTTTAATTTAATTTAAATAAATTCAATTGCTGATGTCTACAACGAAAAAGGGAAAATACAAAAAGGAAAAATGCAGGAGGGAAGAAAAAACACATGAGTAAAAAACCCATGCACGAAACCGGGGAATAAATCTAAATATCAATGAAACAATTCAATTCCCACTCCCTATTAAGTCCATCGGGGGCTATTGTATCTAATCTATAGATCCAAGAAGCTTCTAGTCTCAGAAGTGGTAGTTCCATATTGCCTCTACGTGGACCTATTCTCACTCTATCAATAATCTGAGCTTTGATGCATAGATTGCCATTGTGACACTCAATAAGATGTTTTGCCACTGCCGAACGCATATCATGGCGGGCTACACAATTCAAGTGTTCCGATAATCGTTTTCTAAACGGTCGGATCGTCTTGCCAACATACTGGAGCCCACAAACACAAGTAAGTAGATAAACAACTAGATTAGTACCACAGTTAGCGTAAAATTGAATATTATAAGATCTAGAATCATGTGTGCTCTTGAATGTTTTAGATGGCAGCATATATCGACAGGCACCACACCGGGTGACTCCACATCTGTAAGTTACAGATGTGGAGTCACCCGGTGTGGTGCCTGTCGATATATGCTGCCATCTAAAACATTCAAGAGCACACATGATTCTAGATCTTATAATATTCAATTTTACGCTAACTGTGGTACTAATCTAGTTGTTTATCTACTTACTTGTGTTTGTGGGCTCCAGTATGTTGGCAAGACGATCCGACCGTTTAGAAAACGATTATCGGAACACTTGAATTGTGTAGCCCGCCATGATATGCGTTCGGCAGTGGCAAAACATCTTATTGAGTGTCACAATGGCAATCTATGCATCAAAGCTCAGATTATTGATAGAGTGAGAATAGGTCCACGTAGAGGCAATATGGAACTACCACTTCTGAGACTAGAAGCTTCTTGGATCTATAGATTAGATACAATAGCCCCCGATGGACTTAATAGGGAGTGGGAATTGAATTGTTTCATTGATATTTAGATTTATTCCCCGGTTTCGTGCATGGGTTTTTTACTCATGTGTTTTTTCTTCCCTCCTGCATTTTTCCTTTTTGTATTTTCCCTTTTTCGTTGTAGACATCAGCAATTGAATTTATTTAAATTAAATTAAAGTAAATTAAATTTTGTTAAATTTTGTTAGACATTTGTTTTGCATATTTTGTATACATATTTATCTATTAGAATTGCTATCTGCCTGTTCTTTCCTAGATGCAACTGAATCTAATGAATGTCATGAAAGCACTAGTGTGTAGAGACTTTATTTATCTTTAGATGTTTTGATACTTTTCTAACATTTTAGGATGTTTTGATACAGTTTTGTAATTTTGTGGATATTTTTTGATACATCTTTACAACTAGACTCTGCTACATGACTACACAGATGCCATTCTATTATACATTTATTTAAGGTCTAGAATCTTGCATCTCAAGTGCTTGCGCTTGTTTACGTGATTTTTAACACACATGTTTTCAATGGTTTTAATGGTGTAGGTTATTTCTGTGGTTCTCCAGTAGAGGCACTCTATGCTTCTGAGGAAGTGACACTTATGTCACGAAACGCGTTAAGCACAGCTCCTCTGCCCGTTCTATTTAACTTTATTTTAACTTACTACAATAAAGCATTCGAAGATTTTAAGATTTGACATCGCCCTCCTTTCTACTTACAACGGTGAAGTTCGTTCCTCTTTCTGTTTTACAATTGTTTGCCGGCCGCAGCCAGAGCGGCTCTATTGAACTCACCGATCTGCGGTTTCTCCACACGTGGGACGCCACTTATGGGATTGTCGGCTTCCAAGCAACTCTTTCCAGATTAATTTGAGTGCCTGCTCCAGATTAATCCTTTCGGTTGTCCGCTCCCTATGCTGAGGGCTCAGGGCAGTGCACCTGGGCCACTTCCGTAATGTGGTGAGTAATCCCTTTTACTGTGTGGAGACCCTCTCTATGTTTTACTGCATAACTTTTAGTATGTTATAGAATGTCTATAGAATTCTAAGCAACTTTCAGTTGGTCTTTATTTATTTTTTTTACATTTTTTGTCTTTTCTGCTGACTCTTTCAAGATTTCAGATGGGGGTCACTGACCCCATCTAAAAACAAATGCTCTGTAAGGCTACAAATGTATTGTTATTGCTACTTTATTACTCATCTTTCTATTCAGGCCTCTCCTATTCATATTCCAGTCTCTTATTCATATCAATTCATGGTTGCTAGGGGAATTTGGGCCATTCCTAAGCAACTATGCAGCACTGGATTATGTTCACAGTAAAGGATATGAATCCATTAACTCTGCTACCCCAGGAACGCTGGATAGTTTGGTGCCATCGACATCATCTGAGTACATGCTCTCAAACAGGAAGGGGCCATTTAGATGCTCCACATAAGCAGCCTAAGCAAGAAAAGAAATAAATGTGATTATGTCAGTCATTTAGTGCAAGCAGGGCGGTGGAGTCGGTACATAAACTGTCCGACTCCTCAGTTTATGGTACCCCCGACTCCTCTGTTTTTAAAGCAACAGTAACACCAAAAACTGAAAGTGTAGCAAAGTAATGAAAATATCATGTACTGTTTCCATGCACTGGTAAAATTGGTGTGTTTGTTTCAGATCCACAACTATACTTTATATAAACAAGCTGCTGTGTAGCCATGGGGGCAGCCATTCAAGCACAGGATACACAGTAGATAACAGATAAGTACTACTATAGTTTATATAAACAAGCTGCTGTGTAGCCATGGGGGCAGCCATTCAAGCACAGGATACACAGTAGATAACAGATAAGTACTACTATAGTTTATATAAACAAGCTGCTGTGTAGCCATGGGGGCAGCCATTCAAGCACAGGATACACAGTAGATAACAGATAAGTACTACTATAGTTTATATAAACAAGCTGCTGTGTAGCCATGGGGGCAGCCATTCAAGCACAGGATACACAGTAGATAACAGATAAGTACTACTATAGTTTATATAAACAAGCTGCTGTGTAGCCATGGGGGCAGCCATTCAAGCACAGGATACACAGTAGATAACAGATAAGTACTACTATAGTTTATATAAACAAGCTGCTGTGTAGCCATGGGGGGCAGGTTACACAGGCACAGGTTACATAGCAGATAACAGATAAACCACCATTTTATTGGAGAGAGCTTATCTGTTATGTGCTGTGTAACCTGTGCCTTTTCTCCTTTTTTCCAGCCCCATGGCTACACAGCAGCTTGTTAATATAGACTATAGTAGTGTTTCTGAAGCAAACCCATCAGTTTTACCAGTGCAGGCTAACAGTATATTATATGTTAATTATTTTAAAACGCTTTATTATACTAATGTATTTGCCATGTTAATTACACAACATACGAGGCATTTTATAACTGCCAAAGCTGAAAAATATAAACCACATCCTTTAGTAATTCTAAAAAAAAATCAAAGTTAAACTACATAAACCAAAAGCAATTGGAAAACCTATAACAACTTATATATTCATTGAACTTGGCATAGAACTGTAGATTAAATACAATCCAAAAATAACTAAAGTATTGTTCTTACAAACACAATGGCTTCTGCCATATCCTCCTTCATAGAAGCTCTTAAATCTGATTTCAGTATTTTCAGTGTTTGTATTTAAAGTTATTATGAGTCGGAACATTTTTGGGGACTCCAACTCCAGATGCCCAAAATTGCTCCTGACTCTGAGTCCACGGCTCTGAGTGCAAGTATAATACAAGTCATAATAAGGCTCAAAAAATCCCTGGGTAGGGGGAAAATAGAACTCAAGTCGTGTTATTTGACATTTTTTAGAAAGCAACCAAGGAATTATTACATCTGACCAACCAGAGGTAAGATGAATGAAGGCCCAATCCTGATTGGTTTAGTATGTGTTACTACTTTGGAATAAAACTCATTCCAATTTCAATAACTTCCCCTAGTCCGCAGTTAGAAGGCAGGGTCCCTCTTGAGATATTAATATCTACAGATAGATGATTATAGGTATCTGTGTTTAAATATCATTACACTGTATATGTATAGATAGGTCTGTATAGGTAAGTGTATATATGTGCGCTGGGGATCATTTGGAGGGGTTGAACTTGATGGACTTTGGTCTTTTTTTAATCCAAATGAATTAATCCAAATGAACTATGCATTATTGTTGGAACATAACATCTCTGAGACATGTCTTTGTTTTACTCAGCAAATATATATATACATAGGGGGTTATTTATTAAAGTCCCAATGGAGTTTTTTTCACTAGCACAAAGCACAAATTTTTAGAGAAAAAATAAAACTAGCATTTTTTGTAAATTTATTATCCCTCGAGGCTGCTAAAAGTCCAAATCCGGAAATACTCCATCTTCAAGCTGTCAGGGTCTGGTAGAAGTCAATGGTAAAGTTCCCATTTCAAATTTCATGATCTGCGCTGAGTTTCGGTCAAAAATTCAGAGGTTTCGAGCAATGACACGAAAAATTTGAGCATTTTGAGCATTTTTAGGGATGCACTGAATCCAGGATTTGGTTCGGATTTGGCCTTTTTCAGCGGGATTCTATATCGGCCAAATCCTTCTGCCCGGCCGAAGCGAATCATAATTTGCATATGCAGATTAGGGACGGGGAGGGAAATCGCAATCACAAAACAAGGCAGTAAAAAATGTTTTCCCCTTCCTACCCCTAATTATCATATGCAAATTAGGATTCGGTATTCGGAATCTTTCGTGAAGGATTCCGGGGTTCGGCCGAATCCAAAATAGTGGATTCAGTGCATCCCTAGATTTTTTTCTGAACCGATTTTATCACATTTTTTCAATGATAAATAAGGTCAAATCGTGGATTCTAGTTTGGTCAGACTTTTTGATAAATAACCCCCTATAATGTATTTTTTCTGTAATCCATAATTGATCAATATAACTTGCTCTGTGTGTGCATTTGCTGTACTTTGTTATTGCATTTTACATCCACTCCATTTGCTAAATGTGCTTCGATTACTGCTAACAATAGATACTGAAATGTAAAGCAGAATAGAATTCCCTACAAGGTTTTCTTTTTTTTTTGCACAATAAAAGACAATTCTCAACATCTTTTTGCTATACACTGCACATATAGTTAATTACAAATGTGACTGCTATCGAATGCTGTATCTGTCTGGCTGTTATTGAGTGGAGTTTGGCTAACTTTAAAGGAGAATTCAGCCCCTAATAATTCCCCTAATGCAAACTGTGTACCCTAAAAGGTCTTTAGAACTGTACCTTGTGTAAATCCAACTCTCTCTGCCGCTGCTCTTCTGCTTCCTGCTTGCCCTCTGCCTGGTTCTCGTTGTGAGCGATATCATCGATGGAGTACTGGAATTTCATTATGGCAATCTCTCTCTAAGGTATAGCAGGGAATAAATTGGTAGATTAAATGACTTACTGATGCAGTTCCTGCCCAAAAAGTGAAGGAAGAAGTGAGATAATTGGAGTTCAGTAGGTAAGGTTGTTAAGACAGATGATATATATAAAAACATTTGAAAAAATAAAAGAGTGAAAAGAGTGGCTGCTGAGATTTATGGGAATTGTAGTTTGAAAGTATGAACCAAAGCAGTATACAACTTATCTAGAAGAAACAACTGTATATGTTAAAGGGGAACTCCGGCTTCCAAACCAAAATTTGATGCCCACATAACACAGGAATTGTGGGGTTTGGAGGATACAGGCTGAGGACAGATGGCTGTTGATACAAAGTAACAGTAGTCAGACAGCTCAGCAAAGTAGTAGTAGACAGATCAGCAGGAGAGCAGGGGGCTAGGCTTAGGGAACTGTTCCAAACCATTAAAAATCATGAAAAGTCTCCATAGTTTTTAATTGATGTATATTGCAAAGTTGCTTGAAATTATGTTTACGTTTCAAAAAGCTTAAGTTATGTTTGTGTGGAGTTCCCCTTTTAATATGTTAAAGAAGTAGTTAGCCTTTAAATTAACTTCTGGTAAAATGTAGTAAGTGATAGTCTGAGTCAATCTGCAATTGGTCTTCATTTTTTATTTTCATTAAATTATTATTTGGCAGCTTTGCAGTTTGAGATTTATCAGTTGCCTGGATGATAGGGTCCAGTGTACGCTAGCAACCAGATGTGTGAGTGAGAAACAGGTAAATGAATAGGAGAGGGGCTGAACAGAAAGTGTTTTCCATTGCAATGAATGGTAAGTGACCTGTGATAATCATGGTAGTTCGGTCATGTGACAGCTCACTAATGTGCTAGTACTTCTAGTTCAATTAACGAGCTCGGGGCTTTAGATCTGATCAATAACCAAACCCTTTTTACTTACAATATTCTCATCTAAGATCCTGAAGTCCAGGTACACAAGATTTGGAAGGTGAGCTGCAATGAACATTTTGTATTGGTCATCTTCAGACAGAGGGTTCCCGGCAAGATTTAATGTACGTAACTGCTTGAACTTCCTTAAGTAGATTAGCTAGGAGGCAGGGGGAAGAAAGAATATTATTAAAAGTGCCCCATACTCATTTTTAATTTGCTAACATGATACTGTCATTTTTAATGTTGAATTACCAGTCATCAGAATGAAAACATTTAACACCACAGGGAAATACGTAATAGGCAGATTTTTTTTAAACCCTCCCCCTACCCTGATTAGACCCCACTCCCTCCTCCCCCCCCAGCCTACCTGCCCCCCCCCCCGGGTTGCCCCTAATTTTTTTACTCATCCCTCCGTGCAGATTCTGGCCTCAGAGTCCACAGCGGCCATCTACTTCTTCTCCAGTAATCTTCGTGTATTGACTGCATTTTCAGCGCATGCGCAGTTGGAGTAAATTTCCGGTCCTGAAAAACAGCGCATGCGCCGAAAGTCAAGGATGTTTCCGAAAATTTTTCGTATATTTTTGTGACTTTCACCACATGTGCAGTGGTTTGGGACCGGCGATTTACTCCAACTGTGCATGAGCCAAAACTTTCCAAAAAAAGACAGAAGAAAGAAGATGGCGCCCGTGAACTCCCGTGGCCACAATCTGCACAGAGGGGTGAGTAAAAAATTATGGGCATTTGCCTGGGGGGGGGGGCAGGTAGGCTGGTGGGGAGGAGGGAGGGAGGTCTATCCAGGATAGGGGGGATGGGACGGTTTGAATTCTCCTTTAAAGTATCCCTGAAAGGGGCAGATGTATCAAAATGTGAGAATATCTCACCACAGAAAAACCCACTTTCAATCCATTCCTATGGGATTTTTAGAAGTCTATTAAACAATGGGTGAAAGTTAGAGTTCACCATTAGATAAATACACAGTGTATCTTGGCGAGCTCTATATCACACTTTGATATATCTGCTCCTAAATGATCAATGCTTACTGCTTGCAAACAGCCTTCCTTCTTTGTTTATGAACGTCAAAACAGCAATTTCAGCGTATGAAAATGATTCCGTAATTGCCTTTTAACTAGTCACAAGCAGCCAAGAGAGAGAGGTGTGCCAATTGGTTTCAAGAAATACCAATAATAACAAGAAAATTGATCATGACGCCTTCCTTACATTTTCCAGAGAGGTCAGATTATTGTTGCCTAAGGATAAAACCTGTAGATTGCACAGGGCGTCCATATTCTCCACCACAGAAATCCTATTGTTGTACAGGCTGAGGTCCTCCAGTTTGGTCAGTGCATTCAGTCCTTCTATCACTTCTATATTGTTAAATGACAAGTCTGCAAGACAAACAACAAGAGTCAGAAACATATTACAGTTAAACTATTGCTAAAACTAATCTCCAACATTTACCAAATATGTTAAATCTTACACTGCTTGCTTTTAGAGAAAATGTCCCCAAAATCCTTACTAGCACCATTGCCAGTGGCTCTAAGGACTTTGCATAGTGGGATTCCAGTCAATCCCCATCTATTGATGTAAAGTCATTAGGGATGCACCGAATCCAGGATTCAGTTCGGGATTCAGCCTTTTTCAGCAGGATTAGGCCGAATCTTTCTGCCCGGCAGAACTGAATCCTAATTTGCATATGCAAATTAGGGACGGGGAGGGAAATCACATGACTTTTTGTCAAAAAACAAGGAAGTAAAAAATGTTTTCCCCTTCCCACTTACCTATGGATGGAATATAATAAAGAACAACATTTAAAGTAACAGTTCAGTGTAAAAATAAAAACTAGGTAAATACATAGGCTGTGTAAAATAAAAAATGTATCTAATATAGTTAATCATAAATATAATGTATAAAGGCTGGAGTGACTGGATGTGTAGTATAATAGCCAGAACACTACTTCCTGCTTTTCAGCTCTCTAACTCTGAGTTAGTCAGTGACTATAAGGGGTACCACATGGGAAATAACTGTTCCGTGGTTTTTTCAATTGATCCTCAGCATTCAACAGTTATGACCCATGTGTCTCCACCTCAAGTCACTGATTGGTTACTGCCTGGTAACCAATCAGTGGAAAGCAAGAGAGCTGAAAAGCAGGAAGTAGTGTTCTGGCTATTATGTTAGACATCCAGTCACTCCAGCCTTTTAGATTACATTTTTGGCTAACTAACTATATTAGAAACATTTCTTATTTTGCACAGCCTATCTATTTACCAAATTTAACAATTCCTTTAAACACTCTCTAAGCTTGCGTAGCCCTTTAACCCCTTCATTACATCCTACATTTACCTACCACCCCTCCATTCCTTACCAAGCCAGACTAAATGCACCAAGGTGTCCAACCCACTTATCTTCTCGATGACGTTATTATCCAGCTGCAACTTTGTCAGACTGTGAAACTGCCACAGGTTATCTACTTTCAGAACGTCTGCAACAAAAGAGCAAACACATTACTGTGAAACGCTGAACCTCTCACACATCCATACAAGGTTACAAAATAACTCCTGCAGCAGATACTGGCACAGCCTAAAGCAGATACCTTCAGCCTACTGTACAATACTGGTTATAAGGTAACATGGTGGAAACTCACAGCAACTAGTTTCTGAAACTTAAACTATTGGTTTTTTTACTGTTACACTGTATTATGTACATTATCTTGAGAAAAATTAAAATACGCTGTATATGTATATGTCCTCAGTCCCCGCACTTGTAGAGGCAAATTTATCAAAGGTCGAATTTCGAATTCATGTGAATTTTTTTAACTCTGATAAATTCGACTATACTTGAAATTCGATTGGGGTGTTATTTAATAAAAAAAAAAAATTATATAAAACTCGAACTAATATTACCGACCCAAAACTCAAATTTGACTAAATCTCCGAATAAAAAACAGGAAGGCTAGTAACATCTTTAAATTAGTCACTGGACCTTTCCCATTGACTTGTGCATGAACTCGGTGGGTTTTAGGTGGCGGATAGTCAAATCAGAATTTAAAAAAGGGGAAGGTTTGATAAATCTCAAGATTCGAATTCGAAATACATTTTTTTGGATTATTCACAATTCGAATTTGAGAGTTTTGACCATAATGTTCAATTTGACCTTAATAAATCTGCCCCTTAGAGTGACCTTTTGTGACAATAATAGCTTTAAAGTGATCCTGACGCATTCCTATAAAAATTGGTTGGAAGGTATAAGAGTGTCACTAGGAAAGGTGGAAATCCTTTCTATAGACAATTGCTCTATGCCACCTCCAGCCCAGTGGCTTGTGTAGTAGAGAGGGCTGCATCCATCCATCATGCTGAGTTGGGAACAGCACATATGCTGGAGTACAGATGAAATCTCCAGTGGAGTGGATCCTGAGTGGGTGGAGTCAGGGTGGGAGTGGGCGGGGTCAGGGTGGACAGGTCGTGTGGAGAGTGGGCGGAGGCAGGAAGTGGGTGGGAGGAGTGGGTGGGAGGATGGAGATCGGAGTGCACTGGGCTAGTGATGTGGGTCCGGCGGATTGGGGCCAACCTTGCACGCTCCTTTCCGGGTTGCGGACCCGGAATGAGTTTTTATAGATGCACGCCTCTCGCCCCTTTTGTGATATCATCGGCGGGGGCAGGTCTATAAAAGAGACCCTGAAATCAGGCTTGGGCGGGCACAGGTGGTGGGAGGGCGGGTGCGGGTCGGGAAAAGCCCCGCTGGGCCCTTCTGAAGATTGTTTTGCAGGGGGGCTCAAACAGTCTATGAGTAAGTGCCCACTTCAGGCACAAAATGCATTAGGCTTATGTAGAGCCGGGCCAAGCCGGGCAGGTGCCCTAGGCAGCATGCCCGGCTGCTGCGCCGGCTGGATGAGCGCTTCTGCGCATGCGCGAATTGACGCATGCATGGGACAGTGGACGGTCGCCAGAGAAGGGGCCAGACTAGGGGTAGGAGTAAGTACGTGCCTGGCGCCCCTCCACCTTTGCGCCCTAGGCACGTGCCTACTCTGCCTACCCCTAGTTCCGGCCCTGGGCTTATGTATGCCCTAATAAAGTCTTTTTAACTTTATATATACTTGGGCTATAATAATAGTTGGTCTCTTCCTATTTTTGAATTCTCCTTATACTGCAAAAAATGATTGGCAACCCTTGGACTGGGGGTTTCCCTGGAGACCACTTTATAACTTATAGCTTTTTTATTTCTTTAATTTCGATTTTTTGCTTTAAGAAAAGAGCCATACACCATTGTCTATACGTTTATATAGACCCCCCACAGGTCCAAAAAATAGTGACTGTCTATGACATCTTATAGCAGCCCCTCCGGCATTTGCCAGAATCCACAGACTGCTAGTCCTGGGATCTCAATAAATCACTAAAGAATTAGCACATTTGCTGAAGTGTGTGTCATCTTATTTCTTATTTTGCATGGAATATTGGAACCGATTGATGCAGCAAGGTTTCAGGGATAGAGCACCACGAGACAATTGCAGCCCTCTTGAACTATTGCAACTAGTCTGGGTCTGCCCCACAGAAATGGCAGGAGACATTGACTTACTTCTGAAATCAAGGCGAAGGCTGGTGACGTGCTTAAAGTCTATCCCCTCCAGCTTAGCGATGCGACCAGCCTCCTCCTTAGGCCCTTGTTCCTCCACTGCATTCCTGAGCATCTCATCATCAACAACATTGGGTTCCATTGTATCGTACAGGCTGCTCATTTCCTATGTCTGCTTGAGGATGAAAAGTCATTGTGGTTATGGTGAATCTGCATCAGAAGGAAGATCCCTGGATCCTGATCATCCTGGTTTAGAGGGACTCTGTTGCTGTGTGTGTGTTAGTGCCAAGGGAGCAAGAAATCAGGTCTCTCAACACAAACCCCTGACACTTGATAGTAAAGCAACAAAGCATTGAGGGCTGTAACTAAGTCTATACCAGGCAATAACAGTGGGGCAAAGGGCTACAGCTTTAGGATAATGTGTAAAGTCTGTGGGTACAGTGTGGGTACAGTAATTACCATAGAGGAATATAAGTGTGCATGAATACATATCTATCTAAACACCTGTTCGTACAATTATAAAAAAAAAATATTCATACCAATACAGGTAAGATCTGAATTACGGGAAGGCCATCTCACATAGATTCCATTTCAATAGAATAATTAAAATGTTTAACAAAATGATTTCCTTTTTCTCTGTAATAATAAAACCGTAGCTTGTACTTGATCCCAATTAAGAAATGAATGAATGAATTGGAAGCAAAACCAAGTCTGTTGGGTTTATTTAAAGGGGTGGTTCACTTTTTAGTTAACTTTTAGTATGTTATAAAATGGTCAATTCTAAGCAACTCTTCATTGTTTCTTTTCTATAGTTAGCTATTTATTTGCCTTCTTCTTCTGGCTCTTTCCAGCTTAAAGGAGAAACACACTCCTTATTAAAAAAACCCTACCCTCCTACCCCACATAGACCCCCTCCCTCCTCCCCTCCAGCCTAGCTGCTACCCCTGGCAAATGCCCCTAACTTTTTACTAGGGATGCACCAAATCCACTATTTTGGATTCGGAGGAACCCCCGAATCCGTCACAAAAGATTTGGCCGAATACCGAACCGAATCTGAATTTGCATATGCAAATTAGGGGTGGGAAGGGGAAAACATTTTTTACTTCCTTGTTTTGTGACAAAAAGTCATGTGGTTTTCCTCCCCGATGCTAATTTACATATACAAATTAGGATCCAGTTCAGCCGGGTTGAAGGATTCGGCCAAATTTGAATCCTGCTGAAAATGGCCGAATCCTGGCCGCATCCCGAACCAAATCCTTGATTCGGTGCATCCCTACTTTTTACTCACCCCTCGGTGCAGATTCAGGGATCGGAGTTAACGGCAGCCATCTTCCAGGTCTTCGTGTCTTCTTCAGGCGCTTCCATCAATTTCAGCGCATGCACAGTTGTCGCTACCCGGGAAATTGCTCCAACTGCGCATGCGCCACTTTGCCAGTCTCAGTCTCAGATTATCAAAGAAGCAGAAGATGGCTGCCGTGAACTCTGATCCCTGAATCTACACCAAGGGGTAAGTAAAAAAAAGTTAGGGGCATTTGCCTGGGGTAGCAGCTAGGCTGGGGGGTGGAGGGAGCGGGGTCTATGTGGGGTAGGGGGGTAGAGTTTTTTTAATAAGGGGTTTGTTTCTTCTTTAAATGGGGGCCACTCACCCCATCTAAAAGCCAAATGCTCTGTAAGACTACAACAATATTGTTATTGCTACTTTTTATTACTTATCTTTCTATTCAGGCCTCTCCTATTCATATTCCAGGCTCTTATGCAAATCAGTGCACGGTTGATAAGGTAATGTGTACCCTAGCAACCAGGTTGCTGAAATTGCAAACTGGAGAGCTGCTGAATAAAAAGCTAAATAACTAAAAAAAAAACAAATAATAAAAAAAAAATAAACCCAATTGCAAACTGTCTCAGAATATCACTCTCTACATCATACTAAAAGTTAACTCAAAGGTGAACAACCCCTTTAATGTTTACATGATTTTCTACTACATTTTAAAGGGGTTGTTCACCTTTTGAGTTAACTTTTAGTATGACGTAGAGAGTGATATTCTGAGACAATTTGCAATTGGTTTTTATTTTTTATTATTGGAGGTTTTTGAGTTATTTAGCTTTTTATTCTACAACTCTCCTGTTTGCAGTTTCTGTTATCTGGTTGCTAGGGTCCAAATGACCCTAGAAACTATGCATTGATTTGAATAAGAGACATGAATACGATTAGGAGAGGGTCTGAATAGAAATCTGGTAATAAAAAGCAGCAATAACAATAAGGGGCATATTTATCAAGGGTCAAATTTCAAATTGAGATAACTTCGAAATTTGAATATAAAAAGACCAACCAAAATTAAGTCAAAAGTTTTTTTTGGGTCAAAAGGTCCATTTTCGATCGAATACGTCCATATTCGGCCGAATTTGAATCATATGAATCGAAGGAATATCTCATTCGATCAAATTCGATTCAAACTTTTTCCCAAAAAAAAAAACTTAGATTTTTCAAAGTCCACCATCCATTGACTCATTTGATTTCTAGGAGGTCCCTCATAGGCTAAAACAGCAATTCGGCAGGTTTTAGATGGCGAATGGTCGAAGTTGAATTTTTAAAGCGACAGTACATGATAAATTACGATATTCAAGTTTTCGAATTTTGTTTCAAATTCAAATTGAATTTGGACTATTCCCTAGTCGAAGTACAGAAAAATAGCTCGAAATCCGAATTTTTTTTCATTCGAAAATTCGCCTCGACTTTTGATAAATCTGCCCCCAAATGTGTAGCCTTACAGAGCATTTGTTTTGTAGATGGGGTCAGTGACCCCCATTTGAAAGCTGTAAAGAGTCAGGAGAAAAGGGCAAATAATTCAAAAACTATAAAAAACATAAACAATAAAGACCAATTGAAGAGTTGCTTAGATTGTATTACATATAATAATAAGAAAAGACACGTACCTGATATTATTTACAACATCTGAATCGCACAGGCAGCGCCGCAGCAGCGTCTCCCTGTTGCTAGGGGAAACTAAGCACGTGACGTAAAGAAAGCTTCCGGAGAATAGTTTGTTTGACCTCTCCTGAACGTTCACATAAAGATTTCGCATTCAGTTTCCATTTGACCAATCGCAGTAGATTTACGTTTTTCTGGGCGGAGCGGATTAACGCAATGAGAAAATAATAAACAGGCGCAGGATAGTAGCAAGGCCGGGATTGGCTGTAGCCGCTGGTCATCGACCTACCTACGCCCATGCGTCATTAGTGTTGACGGACAATTTGAAAATCCAATCAAATGTGTCTCTTTAGCTCAGTCGTGAAGGGCTAATGTTTTAACTTGGAGATGGACAAGGCCGCTATCCAATAGGTATGCTGCTTTTGCTGTGGTGGCCAATGGAAGACGAGAATAGGCGGATCCCTTCGTTGACTGTGTGAGGGCTAACTGGGCCGGGTATTTGTTGTCATCAAGATGGAGTTTCTTCTGGGGAACCCGTATAGCACCCCTGTGGGACAATGTATCGGTAAGGGCTTATTTTACTTACGCTGGTACCTTCTTGGGTTTTCATTGGCTAGTGGTTATTTTATCCCCTGAGCTCAGTCTAATCTGTCACCTTGGTCTCCTGTCATGTGTTATTGGCATCTCTCTAGCTGCCTTCTCTGTGTGCTGCCTATAGTATTGTTCTACTGGCTTCCTCTCTGTATTTGTATGTGTATATGAGCTGCCTGTAGTATTGGCCTGTATCTCTGCTGTCTCTTCTACTGACACTGAGGCCTTTTGTGTCCTTATAATGTCTTATACAGGGAACTCTGAGTATCACTCATGTATTATAAGGGATAATGTACCCCCTACTGTAAATGATAAGGATATTAGAAGTCACTGAGGGGTTGTTCTGTGACCATATAAAGGCACAAGGCTGCAGGCTGAGTTATACAGGGAACTCTGAGTATCACTCATGTATTATAAGGGATAATGTACCCCCTACTGTAAATGATAAGGATATTAGAAGTCACTGAGGGGTTGTTCTGTGACCATATAAAGGCACAAGGCTGCAGGCTGAGTTATACAGGGAACTCTGAGTATCACTCATGTATTATAAGGGATAATGTACCCCCTACTGTAAAATGATAAGGATATTAGAAGTCACTGAGGGGTTGTTCTGTGACCATATAAAGGCACAAGGCTGCAGGCTGAGTTATACAGGGAACTCTGAGTATCACTCATGTATTATAAGGGATAATGTACCCCCTACTGTAAATGATAAGGATATTAGAAGTCACTGAGGGGTTCTGTGACCATATAAAGGCACAAGGCTGCAGGCTGAGTTATACAGGGAACTCTGAGTATCACTCATGTATTATAAGGGATAATGTACCCCCTACTGTAAATGATAAGGATATTAGAAGTCACTGAGGGGTTCTGTGACCATATAAAGACACAAGGCTGCAGGCTGAGTTATACAGGGAACTCTGAGTATCACTCATGTATTATAAGGGATAATGTACCCCCTACTGTAAATGATAAGGATATTAGAAGTCACTGAGGGGCTCTGTGTCCATATAAAAACCGATGGGGGGGGTATTTTATTTCTAATTCTGACACATTTTGCTGGGTCATGTAAATGAGATCACTAAACCATGTTGAATATATATAGTCGGATATTCCTGGTTGCTAATATAAAACTCTAGAATATAATAACACCGCTGGCTGCTGTTGGATATCAGAGGAACCGGCGTATATGTTTGTAAATGACAGAAAGTTGCAGTGATATAAATAAATAATGAGACTTTTATTGCTTTGTGTGTATTTGTCACATCTCTGCCTCTTGTCTGTGCCTGTCATCACTCCATACCTTTCACTGTCTGTTTTCTGCTTCTTGTTTGTAATCTCTCAGGACCTGTCATGCCTATGTCTGTACCCAATATTATCTTCTCTGTCCTCTCAGAACCTTCTGTCTGTCTCGTCTCTGTACCTGTCACCGGGTGCTTTATCCCCTGTGTATCCAATCATCTGTAATCATTTCTTGTAACTCGCATGTACCAATCATTTCTCTGCTGCGTGTTTCTGCCACAGTCATGTTTGTATCTCATTGCTTTTTATTTTACTATGAATTGAGAGCAGGAGTTGCTTGAAGTCCTGGGTATAGCATCAGGGCACAAGGGCACAGTATAGGCTTCTCTTAAAAACAATATTATGTTTGTCAGATCTCAGGTATGGGACCTGTTATCCACAATGCTTGGGACCTGGGGTCTTCTGGATAACTGATCTTTCCATAAATTGGGTCTACATACCTTAAAGGGGTGGTTCACCTTCAAGTTGACTTTTAGAATGTTATAGAATGGCCAATTCTAAACAACTTTTCAATTGGTCTTCATTGTTTTATTTTATTTTTTATAGTTTTTATAGTTCTTCTGATTCTCTCCAGCTTTCAAATGTCACTGACCCCATATAAAACAAATTCTCTGTAAGACTACAAATGTATAGTTATTGCTACTTTTTATTACTCATCTTTCTATTCAAGACCTCGCCTATTCATATTCTGGTCTGTTATTCAAATCAATGCATGGTTGCTAGGGGAATTGGGCCTTAGCAACCAGATTGCTGAAATTGCAAACCGGAGAGCTGCTGAATAAAAAAGTCAAATTACTCAAAAATGACAAATAGTAAAATATTAAAAGCAATTGCCAATTGTCTCAGAATATCACTTTCTAGTTAACTCAAAGGGGAACAACCCCTTTAAGAAGCAGATTTTTTTTTTTTTAATGGTCAAAACTCTCAAATTCAAATTGGGAATTATCCAAATTATAAATTCGCCCCTTAATAAATGTGCCTCCCCGTCTACTAGAAAATCATGTAAACATTAAACAGTAGGCTAGATTTAATTGTATCTTAGTTTGGATTACGTACCAAGCGACTGTTTTATTATTATTATTTTGGAAAAAATAAATATTTTGTAAAATTTGGATTATTTGATTATAATGAAGTCTATGGGAGACCGCCTTTCCGTAATTCGGAGCCTTCCGGATATCGGTTTTTGAGGTTTTATTGAGTTTCTCCCCCCAAATGCACTGATTCAAGTTTTTTGATAAATAAGCAAACATTCGAATTGTGAGTTTATTTGAGGTGGAAAAAACCTCACAAACTCAACCTTTGATAAATGACCCCCTTAGATTGTATAGAGGGCAACCGTAAAGGGCGTTTTTACCTTTAAAATAACTTTTAGTATGATGTAGAATTTGTAATTGGTTTTCATTTCATATTATTTGTGGTGTTTGAGTTACTTAGCTTTTTTTGAGTAGCTCTCCAGTTTGCAGTTTCAGTAATATTGTTGTTATGGCCAAATTACCCTAGCAACCATGCATTGATTTGAATGAGAGACTGGAATATGAATAGGAGAGGCCTGAATAGAAAGATGAATAATAAAAAGTAGCAATAACAATACATTTGTAGTTTTACAGAGCATTTGTTTTTAGTTGGGGTCAGTGACCCCATTTGAACACTGGAAAGAGTTAGAAGAAAAAGGCAAATAACTAAACTATAAAAAAATTAATAATAACCAATGAAAAGTTGCTTAGAATTATCCATTCTATAATATATTGAAAGTTAATTTAAAGGTGAACCTCCCCTTTAAATGGGTGCCCCACTTCATCTCTCTGGCTCTTTATAATATTTGCAATGCTGAGTCTGACTCATGAAACAATGTATCTTTCTTCACTTGGGGTTTCTATGTCAATCGATTGCATAGCTGTAAACCGTATGTTTATTCCATTATTTTACCATGGGTTTCGGATTATACTATTTCCTAGGCTTTTGCCTAATAAGCCTCTGGGCTATTTAAATCAGGACTGAGGCTAATATGTTTGTGAGCTATTTCAGGATCCACACTTGTGCAGTCAGTGTCTAATCATCGGTAACAAGTCTAAACATAATGGGTTCCTCGTTGCCCTTGACTATAGGATTTATGAGCAATTGCCAGTCACACACTAGATTTACCAAATGAATTATTGGCGTTTTGTGATCAACACTGAAGCAGTTTATTACTATGAGACTGGCCTACTTGTACTCTGCTCTTGCTCTCTCTGTATGTCACTCTTAGGGGGTTATTTATCTAAAATCCACTTGTGTTTTTCCCAAAACATTCAAGTTTTTCGGGATAAAAAACTCTAATTTTTGGGATCAAAAATTCTCACATTATTCAGGGTAAAAAAACTCGCATTTTTCGGGATAAAAACAAACTTGAATTTTTTGGAATAAAAAAAAAATCAAATTTTTCAGGATTAACTTGATTTTTTTTAGGGGATAAAAAAACTTGATTTTTTTTTAGAATAAAAACCTCGAATTTTTCAGGATTAAAAAACCTCGAATTTTTCAGTATTAAAAAACCTCGAATTTTTCAGGATTAAAAAATTTAAAAATTTTCAGGATTAAAAAACCTCAAATTTTTCAGGATTTAAAAAACCTTGAATTTTTCAGGATTTAAAAACCTTGAATTTTTCAGGATTTAAAAAACCTTGAATTATTCAGGATTAAAAAAAACTAAAAACATTTTCGGGATCAAAAAAACGCAAATATTTTTTTTTGGGATCAAAAAAACTAATTTTTGGGATTAAAATTTTTTTTTCAGGATTAAAAAAACACAATTTTTTTTGAGAGTTATTATGCCCTGATGCTGCAAAAAGCCGAAATCCGAAAATACACCAGTTAAAATTTATCAAGGTCATGTAGAAGTCAATGGCAGAGGTCTCTTGAACCATTTGATGATGTTTTAGCCTTCATGATTTTCGGGGGTTTTTTTACTGTGGTTTTCGCTCGAAAACTTGATCAATTCGAGGATTTTTCGTGGGATTACTCAATATTAAGTTTAGAAAAATAGAAAAGTATTCGTTTTTTCCCCTGATTGCTTATGTATGAAAAAAACCGAATGTAAAAAAACTTGATTGAATGCAAACACTTGAGTTGTGAGTTTATTTGAGGTATAAAAAAAACTCACAAGCTTGATCTTTGATAATTAACCCCCTTAGCCTATTGTTTCTTTCTGGGCAGTGGCCTGAGTGTGAATCATACTGCAACACCATAAATAAGCACATTCTATAGAGTTTCATTGGATCCAGTAGGCAGAGAAGCCCCAGGTTCCCCTCTCCAGTGCAACTTACTTTGACTTTGGTGGTTCTTTTGCACCATCCCAAGCTGGGGTCCTGTTATGTTTAAAGGAGAAGGAAAGGTTAAAACTAAGTAAGCCTTATAAGAAAGGTCTATATAAATACACCAGTAAACCCTCAAAGTAATGCTGCTCTGAGTCCTCTGTCAAAAGAAACACAGCATTTCTTTCCTTCTATTGTGTACTCATGGGCTTCTGTATCAGACTTCCTGTTTTCAGCTTAAACCGCCAGGGCTAGGGCTTGAGCATGCTCAGTTTGTTCCTCTCTCCCTCCCTTTTCACCCCTCCCTGATGTATGAGTGAGCAGGGAGAGACTCAGGCAGGAAGTGATGTCACGCTAAGCTAATATGGCAGCTGCTATCCTAAACCAACAGAGAGCTGTTTACTCAGGTATTTTAAAGCAATCTGCAGAATAAATATAGTTTTATATCTTGCACTGTTGGTGGCTAATCTATTGGCAATATACTGTCTCGGTAGCTTTCCTTCAACTTTAAAGTAGAAATATAGAATAAATGAAGCCCCCATAATTTTGTAGGCAATAATGTATATTATATGATATAGTACAATATTTTCTTTAAATAGATTTGCTACGGTCCCTGTCCGAGATTCAAATGAAAAGTGGGCATGATTGTATGAAGAATTTATTAGTGCATTAAACTCAATTAGATATAGAAGGAATGTGCTTTAAATAGTTTTTGGTTACAAGATTTCTGCAAAATTTCCCATCAGTTCCACTTCCTGCTGCCTAATTTTCCAGGCTGTGCAGGGGAGCCGGCATCACACTGCACTGTAGAACAGGAACCAATCAGCAGCAAGGCTGACCTGATAGAGAATTTAAGCCTGTCTGTGCTTGTGTGACTGCAGGGCTGTGATTGGCTGTCCCCTCTTACTGTGCTTCTGGCAGGTACTGTTAGGACACGCCCACTCTTAATTTGAAACATGGGCAGGGACCAATATGGGGAGCTCCAATAATGGTGCTAATTTTGATGACAATATTAATTTACAGCCAAAAGTAAAACCAGCACCATATAGTATATATTAATGCCTACCAAATTTGGGGGGGGGGTTCATTTACCCTATATGTCTCCTTTAAAGTTCCTGTCTTAGTGATCCAGGTGCAGATTCTGAACTGTTACAATTTTACAACATTTAGTTGATCCATTTCTCAGCAGCATCTCTGGAGTATCAGCAACTATTGTATCAAGTCTAACAGCTGCCTGTAATGAAACCCAGAGATTCTGCTCAGCAGGGACAAAGATAAGAAATGTATCAACTAAATGTATCCATTTAGAACAGTTTACAGTGTCTAAAACTAAATGTATCAATTACCGTAAGAATCGCTCACCCCTCCCAGAGTTGCTTTAGAATGACATAAAATGAAACTTTACACTTCAACATTAGAAAACAGTTACAAATAGGGAATGGGAAGTGATTGGAAAAAGTCTTTATTTCTGGTGAACTGTCTGAAACCAACTGAAATGAAAAAAAACTGTTGGAAGGTGAACGACCCCTTTCATAGCGTTCAAGTTTAGCTGGTAAAGTGGCAGCTAGGTGGCAAGCCTATATTTGGGACAAGCTCACCCTATCATTGCATCACTGGGTGCCAGTTTATTGGCCTGTCTGTAGGAACAATGGCCTCCATGACTGATATGACTGGAGTTTGGTCAGTTATTAATAATAAAAACTACTGGGCAGGACGGCATTGGGTCTTCTTTCAATAGGTCCCCTATGTGCACTGATCATTTTCCAGAGGCTATGGGGCAAATTCACTAAGCGCCGAATGCTAGCGTTAATTCGCTACCGTTTGGCATTTTCGTTACTGCGCAAATTCACTAACGAACGCTGGCGTAGTTTCGCTAGTGTTACTTCGCACACTTACGCCAGGCGAATTTTCGCTAGCGACGTAACTACGCAAATTCACTAACTTGCGTAGTGTACTTAACGCTACCTTTTACGCTAGACTTCCTTCGCCACCTCAGACCTGGCAAAGCGCAATAGAGTAGATAGGGATTGTTTCAAAACAAGTCAACATTTTTTCTAAGTCCCAAAAAACGCTGGCGTGTTTTCTACATTATGGGTGATAAGCTGAAAAAGATCGAAAAAATTTTTGGGGCTCCCCTCCTTCCCCCCTACATTTCCTGACTCATGGCAACTTACCTAGACAGTGGGCACATGTGTAGGGCAAAATAAAATTTATATTTGATGATTTGAAGGTTTTCTAGCCATTTGTAGTGCTGATACGTATTCCTCCATTGAAATTTGAATTTCGCGCCGTATGCAAATTAGCCTTCGCTAGCGTAACTTCGCTTTACATAGCGAATCAACGCTAGCGCAACTTCGCAACCTTACGCTACCCCTGTGCGCAACTTCGGATTTTAGTGAATTTGCGGAGCGCTGGCGAAACTACGCCTGGCGAAGTGCGGCGAAGTTGCACCTGGCGCAACTTCGCATCTTAGTGAATTTGCCCCTATATGTTTGCATCAGCATAATCTTGCCCTTTTTGATAGTTCCCGGCTGAAACAATAAACCGTGTTGACTAGGAATATCAGCAGCCGTGAATCCCATTGAGGCTGGTTGTTCAGCACGTGTAGCATCTCACCTGTGAGAATAACAGCATTGAGATTCTGCTTAACTAAACAAATCTGCCGACCCTGAAGAACAGCAGTAATCATCTGCAATATACAGGTGTGGAATCCGTTATCTGGAAACCAATTCTACAGAAAGCTCCAAATTACGGAAAGGCTGTCTCCCATAGACTCCATTTTATTCAGATAATCCACATTTTTTTTTAAAAAAAAATTCCCTTTTCTCTGTAATAATAAAACAGTAGCTTGTACTTGATTAAAACTAAGATATAATTAATCCTTATTGGAAGCAAAACCAGCCTATTGGGTTTATTTAATGTTTACATGATTTTCTAGTTAATTTAAGGTTTGAAGATCCAAATTACAGAAAGAACCATTATCTGGAAAACCGCAGTTCCCAAGCATTCTGGATAACAGGTCCCATACCTGTGCAAGAATCAAGGAATTAGCTACTGGCTAACCTCTCTGTCTCATGGATAGGAACCTCACAGATATGATTGACAGTGACTTGGCCCTCAACTGTCTGCCATTCACACAGTCATTCTTAAAGGGATCCTGTCATCGGAAAACATGTTTTTTTTTAAACGCATCAGTTAATAGTGCTGCTCCAGCAGAATTCTGCACTGAAATCCATTTCTCAAAAGAGCAAACAGATTTTTTTATATTCAGTTTTGAAATCTGACATGGGGCTACACATTTTGTCATTTCCCAGCTGCCCCCAGTTATGTGACTTGTGCCTGTACTTTAGGAGAGAAATGCTTTCTGGCAGGCTGCTATTTTTCCTTCTCAATGTAACTGAATGTGTCTCAGTGGGACATGGGTTTTTACTATTGAGTGTTGTTCTTAGATCTACCAGGCAGCTGTTATCTTGTGTTAGGGAGCTGCTATCTGGTTACCTTCCCATTGTTCTTTTGTTTGGCTGCTGGGGGGAAAAAGGGAGGGGTGATATCACTCCAACTTGCAGTACAGCAGTAAAGAGTGATTGAAGTTTATCAGAGCACAGGTCACATGACTTGGGGCAGCTGGGAAATTGACAATATGTCTAGCCCCATGTCAGATTTGAATATAAAAAAATCTGTTTGCTCTTTTGAGAAATGGATTTCAGTGCAGAATTCTGCTGGAGCCGCACTATTAACTGATGCGTTTTAAAATGACAGGATCCCTTTAACCTAAGGGTCTCAGTTTGGGTATAGACCCTAGCCCTCCTGTGTTGCAAGGGCACTCTGCATTTATTACCCTGGTGCAACTTCAAATAGTTACCTATGAATAGGGCTTGTGCTGATTATAGATAATCCCCATGAATAATCCACCTCTGTAATGGACCACTGTTTTCTGCAAGACAAAATAGGCAAATCAATGGGTGAAGGGAGGGGGGTGCAAAGTTCAGCATCACTAGTTAATCTAATTAAGCTAATTAATAAAAACAAGATAAAATAAAATAAATTTAAAGTTGTGCTTCACCTTTAAATACATTTTTAGTATGTTATATAATGGCCTATTTCTAGCAAATTTTCAATTGGTCTTCATTATTTATTTTATAAAGTACACCTTATTGTAAAATATAAGGATATTATGAGTCACCGAGGAGTTCCATGACCACATACAGGTTACTTCTAATATTCTCATATTTTCCAACAAGGGCTACTTTATTTATTATAATAAACAAGTTTTAGTGAGTCATGTGACAAAAATGACATCACTACTCACTGATTACAACTGATGACATCACTAGTCACCACTAGACACCATATTCATGGCTTTTGTGTATTATATAGGTTTTTAATTATTTGCCCCCATCTTCTGACTCTTCCCAGCTTTCAAAATGGGGGTCATTGACCCCATCTAAAAATAAAAGCTCTGTAAGGCTACAGATTTATTGTTATTGCTACTTTTTATTACTAATCTTTCTATTCAGGCCTCTCTTATTTATATTCCAGTCTCTCACTCAAATAATACTAAAAGATAATTTAAAGGTGAACAACCCCTTTAATTAGACGAATAGACAGAATATATTGACAGTGTTGGTGCTGTTTATGTAAGTAGGATGTAAATAGGGATCTGATAAGTGCACTGGCATTGCCTTGGACTCAGACCAAAGTTGGTAGTGAGTACAGAGTCCAACTTCATTGAATTAGGGTCCAACAGTTTGTATTGTTGACAGAATATATATAACAGGCTTTTTCAGTAAAGCTTCTGTTTGACATCCAGAAATTGGCCAGGGCTCCATTAGGCTATTATGTATTTCAGATTTGCTTAAAATAAAAATTGCAGTTTCATTAGTATGGCTGGGTTTTATCAAAGCTATTTACGGATATGCATTTTGGGCATCCTCCATCCAGACAAACGGATGATGCTCTAATAATTCCCCTGTCCTTCTTCATTCTGTACAAAACAATACTCCCATGAGACAAGCTATTATAAATTAGACATATTCAGGCAAATGTTAATGGAGTAAGACACTTTCACCGGTACAGACGAGGACACTTGGGATCTATAATAGTAGATGACATTAGGCACATTCCATTTATCACCAGTACTTCTGTGCTCACATTGCAGAGTATGGTTCTCTCAGAGATGAGTTATTAATATAATCAGAGGTAGTACACAATGTCTGCATCATCATGGCTGAAAACTTTCTTCCCTTTCAACGGTGTATTACTAAAGGAATTCTAATATAGGCAAGGGTGAACTGTACCAGTTGCAGCAGTGGGGATAATAATCTCTGGGAAGGGAGTGTGACTGTGGGATAGCAGGTATAGTAGGGAGAGATGGTGTCTATAGTAACAGTGGATAATAGTCTCTGGGAAGGGAGTGTGGCTGTGGGATAGCAGGTATAGTAGGGAGAGATGGTGCCTATAGTAACAGTGGATAATAGTCTCTGGGAAGGAAGTGTGACTGTGGGATAGCAGGTATAGTAGGGAGAGATGGTGTCTATAGTAACAGTGGATAATAGTCTCTGGGAAGGGAGTGTGACTGTGGGATAGCAGGTATAGTAGGGAGAGATGGTGCCTATAGTAACAGTGGGGATAATAGTCTCTGGGAAGGGAGTGTGACTGTGGGATAGCAGGTATAGTAGGGAGAGATGGTGTCTATAGTAACAGTGGGATAATAGTCTCTGGGAAGGGAGTGTGACTGTGGGATAACAGGTATAGTAGGGAGAGATGGTGCCTATAGTAACAGTGGATAATAGTCTCTGGGAAGGGAGTGTGACTGTGGGATAGCAGGTATAGTAGAAAAGATGGTGCCTATAGTAACAGTGGGATAATCGGGAAGGCCTTTGTACATGTGCCTTGTATTTTCTACTTAAGCCTTTGAATATTATCAATTATGACTTCTGCCAGGGGGTAGCTGTGCTGCACATAATGAATAATTTAATGTCCATTATATTTCCAGACCATAGTGGAACTAATTTAATCTGATTACAAGTTTCTTTTAAAAGCTTTATCAGGTAACAGTAAATAGCTGTGCCTCTAATGATACCTGGAACCCAGTGCATTCTCTCATGGGCATTTCCAAACCCACAATAATAAACAATCCTGAACTGGCACTTATATAACAGTGTAACAAACTGTAACCCACAGCACCTTAATACCCCTCTGAATTGTGTCTGTATGTCACCCTCCCATTTAGACTGTAAGCCCTATGGGGTAGGATCCTCTAGCCTTTTGTTTCCTTGACACTGAGCACTTAATCTGTATTATAATTATATTCTTTATATTTATGTACCGGTAAATTGTATTTCTAATAATGCACTTATTGTTACTTTTTATTCCAATGACCCTTTGTTTGTTACTACTAATTTATTATTTTGCTGTACAGTGCTTTGCCCTCGAGGAGCACTTTACAAATAAAAATATACATACATACATACATACATACATACAGTCACTATTGGGCTTGTTTCATGGAGAATTGTTACTTTTTTTGACTAGTTTTCTTCTCTCTCTCTTTCCTCCAGAGAAAGCTACAGACGGCTCCTTGCAGAGTGAGGACTGGACACTTAACATGGAAATCTGTGACATTATTAATGAGACAGAAGAGGGGTAAGTTCCATTACCTCCAGCTCCTGACGGAAGTGATGTGCTTGTGCTTTTCTGAATGTCTTAAGGGAGATGGATCATAAAACAATGGCGTTTACTTTTTTTTTTTAACCATATTATATTATACCATAGTATTATATTTATATAATACACAAAAGCCATGAATATCTTGTAAATTATATCGGTGAGTTCTGATGTCATCAGTTATAAACGGTGAGTTCTGATGTCATTTCTGTCACATGACATGAAACTTGTGTATTATAATAAATAAAGTACCCCCAGTTGCAAAATATGAGGATATTAGAAGTTACCTCGGAGTTCCATGACCTGTATAAAAACACTCGGTCTTCTGCCTCGTGTTTTTATATGGTCATGAAACTCCTCGGTAACTTATAATATCCTTATAATTTACAAGAGGGGGTACTTTATTCACTATATATCTGTCTGTAGCCACATAATTGCATCCCTAGTGGATGCCTAGATGCATTCCATGTTGATAATGCTCAAGAACAACTTGCTGAAGGTGCATATTATCTGCCGTGCTCTCCTTGATTGATTAGATTTGAATTGATCAAAGGTGGAATTTTAGAGTTTTTTATACTTCGTATGAACTTGCAACTTGTATGGAAAAAATTCGAATCAGCGAGTTTGGAGTTATCAAATTTAAAATTTAATTGATCGAGTTTTCAGCGGAAAAAAACGTAAAATTGATTGAGTATTCGAGCAAAACCCTCCAAAAAAAAGCATCATGAAGGCTATTAACATCTTCAATTGGCTCAAGGGACCTCTGGCATTGCCTCCTACATGACGTTGACAGGTTTTAGCTGGAGTATTTTCGATTTCAAGCTATTTCCAGGGTCGGGGTATAATAAATCTAGAAATATTTTTAAAATCGAACCTTAATAAATCTGCCTCTAAGGGTGAAGCCACACAGAGCTACTAGTAGCAGCTACTTGTCACATCTACTAAATAGACAATAATGTTAATTGGCTCTGCTAAGACACTACGGGGCTTATTTATTAAAGTCCGAATGCCAAAAATCCGAATAATTCGTGTTTTATACTATAAAATTAGATTTTTTTTTTTTTTTTTTTTAAAAAACTAGAATTTTTTCAAGATTTATTATACCCCAAGAATGGAAAAAGTCAGAATCCGAAAATCCAGGATCTCAGAACTGCCAAGGTTTCATATATAAGTCAGTGGGAGAGTCCAAAAGATATCTTGATCTGTGCTGGGTTTCGTGCAATAATCCAAAGATTTTGTGGTTATCGGGCAAAGATCTGAGTTTTCAGGTGGAAAATCCAAAAAAAAAACGTACGGTTAGTTTTTTCACTAGTTTTTTGGGTTTTTTTTTCCCACACTGGAAATTTTCAGGAAAATGTATTGATAAATAAGGGGAAAAAAACAGTGTGGATTTGGTCGGAGTAGTTTTCAGAAAATAATGAGATAAATTAGGACTTTTGGAAATGGGGATAAATTAGGATAAATTAGTAAATGGGCCTCTAAAAGTGGCCATAGACGCACAGATAACATCATACGAAACAAATTTTCGTACGATATTCGGTGCGTGTATGATGGGAAAAGAGCCGACTGATATCGGCAGTAGACTTGGACATCGGGAAAATTTTGATCGGCCATTGTTAGCGCTGAATTATCAGATACAAGTACAATTTTATTGTTTCTTTATATCTGACGATTTAGCTCTACACGTTTGTATTGAAACAAACGATCTTTCTTGTCTATGGCCCCCTTAAGTGTGTTTTAGCAGAGGCAATTCTCAGTGCTGTCTATGGCAGGGTATTTTTGTAGCTACTACCAGTAGCTGTGTGTGTCTTCACCCTTATACAGTATGAGCTCATTCTAATGATTGATGTAAATGTAGATTGATGATGCTGCCAGTAGGGGGCAGTGTGTGTCACATCTGAGACACGTTCTTTCTTTTAGCCCAAAAGATGCCATGAGAGCCCTGAAGAAGAGACTGAACGGGAATAGGAATTACAGAGAAGTGATGCTCGCACTGACAGTAAGTCTATTGCTTATATATACCCACAGTGCACTATTTTATTTACCTTTCTTGTAATACATCCAGACACATGATTTCATTGGACCTTATGGCCAGAGGCACTTCCAAGTTGGTCTGTGCCCCCCACCATACATGTTGATGGGTGATCTTTTGATCCAGAGGGGACATTATAATCCAATAGGATCAGACAACACAACTGCTACTAAGGGACTCCAATCCTACAAACTGAGTGGATGTGGGGCAACACCTTTGCAGTGTGATTGTGTGTTGTAAGATTATACGTAAGAGTTTGATACCAAGCCATTTCTGGCCTTAAGGACATATATTTATTTTGTTTCAGGTCTTAGAGACTTGCGTGAAAAACTGTGGCCATCGTTTCCATGTCCAAGTGACCCATCGGGATTTTATAGACGGCATCCTGGTGAAGATCATTTCCCCAAAAAACAATCCTCCCACCATCGTGCAGGACAAAGTGCTTGCGCTTATACAGGTGAGCAGTAACTGAGCAACACGGGCAAACTACAAATCCCTAATGAGCCAATGCTTTCACTGATAGGAGGAAATTACACCAAGGGGTCGATATTTATCATTTACATTCCATTTAAACCAATATAATCATTGCAAACTGGGGAGCTGCTGAATAAAAAGCTAAATAACTCAAAAACCGCAAATAATAAAAAATTAAAAACAATTGCAAATATCACTCTCTACATCGTACTAATTCAAAGGTGAACAACCCCTTTAACTGTATGTCTGCTGGTCCAGCTTGGGGTTGAGGGCTCTGACCAGCAGAGCAGGATTCTGGCAGGGAGAGAGCTGGGGGAGCAGGACTGGACTGGTGGGATCAGTAAAAGCCGGGGACCCATTGGGTTTTTTCCCAGTGTCCTGCCGGTCCAGTCCGACACTGGTGAACGTCCCATTGCCTCTCCCAAACCACATAAATGCACCTATCCTATGAGCCCCTCTATAGAAATTGTCAGTTCTATATACAGGTAACCCTTTCATGACTGTGCTATGTTCTTCACCTTATATGGCTAGACCTGTACCAGGAGGGCGAGAACTGCACTGAAACGTTATCCTGCCTAAAGAACGAGACCATCAATACTATATTGCCCATAATAACCATTTCAAAAGGAGAATGAGTTTATTGTTTCTACACGTAAATGGAAAGAATTTCACTGGCACTCAGGTTAAATCCAAGCAGGGCCAAGCAAGTGGCTTTCCAATATTGTTTCTACACCCCATTCCCATTGACTCCCTTTGCTTTGACTATTGCAGACACCACACCATTGAAAGGCACAACAACAACCAGTCTGTTGCCAATTTTTCTTTCTCATTTTTCTAATGAATACAAGCTCAAATCTTCTAGAACTTTAGATATAGAAATACTATGCTGTGCCAAAACACACACACACACACACACACACACACACACACACACACACACACACACACACACACACACACACACACACACACACACACACACACACACACATGTATTTATATACAGTTAGGACCATCAATATTTGGACAGAGACAACTTTTTTTTTTTTTTACTAATTTTGGTTCTGTACATGACCACAATGAATTTTAAATGAAACAACTCAGATGCAGTTGAACTGCAGACTTTCAGCTTTAATTCAGTGGGTTGAACAAAAAGATTGCATAAAAATGTGAAGAACTAAAGCCTTTTTTAACGCAATCACTTCATTTCAGGGGCTCAAAAGTAATTGGACAATTGACTCAAAGGCTATTTCATGGGCAGGTGTGGGAAATTCCAATGTCATTATGAATTAAGCAGATAAAAGCCCTGGAGTTGATTTGAGGGGGGGGGTGCTTGTTTGTGGAAGATTTTGCTGTTAACAGAAAACATTCGATCAAAGTAGCTCTACATGCAGGTGAAACAAGCGAATCCTTAAGCTACAAAAACAGGAAAAACAGAAAAATCCCATCCAAGAAATATTAGGAGTGGCAAAATCTACAGTTTGGTACATCCTGAGAAAGAAAGAAAGCTCTGGTGAACTCAGCAACGCAAAAAGACCTGGACGTCCACGGAAGACAACAGTGGTGGATGATCGCAGAATCTTTTCCATGGTGAAGAGAAACCCCTTCACAACAGCCAAACAAGTGAACAACACTCTCCAGGAGGTAGAGTATCCATATCCAAGTCTACCATAAAGAGAAGACTGTATGGAAGTAAATACAGAGGGTGCACTGCAAGGTGCAAGACACTCATAAGCATCAAGAACAGAAAGGCGACATTGGACTTTGCTAAAAAAAAAAAACATCTAAAAAAGCCAGCACAGTTCTGGAAAAACATTCTTTGGACAGATGAAACCAACCTCTACCAGAATGATGACAAGAAAAAAATATGGAGAAGGTGTGGAACAGGTCATGATCCAAAGCATAGCACATGATGTATAAAACATTTGGGAGGCAGTGTGATGGCTTGGGCGTGCATGGCTGCCAGTGACACTGGGACACTAGTGTTTATCCATCATGTGACACAGGACAGAAGCACAAGAATGAATTCTGAGCTGTTCAGAGACACTGTCTGCTCAAATCCAGCTAAATGCACTCAAATTGATTGGGAGGCGTTTCATAATGACCCAAAACATAGAGCCAAAGCAACCCAGGAGTTTATTAAAGCAAAGAAGTGGAATATTCTTGAATGGCCAAGTAGGTCACCTGATCTGAACCCAATTGAGCTGCATTTCACTTGTTGAAGACTAAACTTTGGACAGAAAGGCCCACAAACAAACAACAACTGAAAGCCGCTGCAGTAAAGGTCTGGCAGAGCATTAAACAGGAGGAAACCCAGAATCTGGTGATGTCCGTGAGTTCAAGACTTCAGGCTGTCATTGCCAGCAAAGGGTTTTCACCTGAGTATTAGAAATGAACATTTTATTTTCAGTTTTTTAATTTGTCCAATTACTTTTGAGCCCCTGAAATGAAGGGATTGTGTTAAAAAAAGGCTTTCGTTCCTAAAATCTTTATGCAATCCTTTTGTTCAACCCACTGAATTAAAGCTGAAAGTCTGCAGTTCAACTGCATCTGAGTTGTTTCATTTAAAATTCATTGTGGTCATGTACAGAACCAAAATTAGAAAAAAGTTGTCTCTGTCCAAAAATGTATGGGCCTAACTGTATATGAACATTCAAAACCAAAGAAAACGTTTCATCCCTCCACGTATGACCTGTGTCATTTGTTAGCTGCGAGTTCAACTCTCGATGGTATCTAATGAATTGAGATCAGATATCAAGTGGGGGTGTGACCGTTCTAATGTACCCAAGGGAACACCTGTGTCTCACAGAAGGGATTTCTCAGTTTCTGAAACCCCATACACCATACTTCTGTCTAGAGCAGCCTCGTTGGGACTCTGTAGAAGGTAAGTGACATTTGAAAGAAAGGACAATTAGGTTGATGTAATGCAGCCATTAATCAATATTACCATCTCTATAATTAGACACAACTTTTTTGCAGTCTGTTTGTCCTTCAGAATTATCGCTGCATTCCTCTTGGGTTTCATTTTCTAGGTCTCCTGGAAAAATATATGTATGAAGGGAATTCAAATTAGAATCGCCTGTATGCATATCAGACATGTCAGTTAATGAACCGACTGTGTGTCCCTGGGTTACAATGCTTTACATGTTTACACCATAAGCGCTGCATTCTCGTTGTTGTGTTGCAGGCTTGGGCGGACGCGTTTCGCAGCAGCCCTGACCTTACTGGAGTTGTACATATTTATGAGGAGCTGAAGAGAAAAGGAATAGAGTTTCCAATGGCAGATCTAGATGCGTTGTCTCCAATACACACACCCCAGCGGGTAAGTTGATAAAAAGCTGGCATCTCTGCATTTAACATTTTTTCCTTTTTTTAATTCAAGAAAATTATTTAAAGGGAGTTGTTCACCTTTAAGATTACTTTTTAGTTTTCAGTTGATCTTCATTATTTTTTTTTTATATAGTTTTTTTATTTATTTGCCTTCTTCTTCTGACCCTTTCCAGCTTTCAAACGGGGGTCTGAAAAAACAAATGCTCTGTAACTCTACAAATGTATTGTTATTTCTACTTTTTCTTACTTGTGTTTCTATTCAGGCCTCACTTATTCATATTCTAGTCTCTTATTCAAATCACTTCATGGTTGCTAGGGTAATTCGGACTGTAGCGACCTGAATTTACAAACTGGAGAGCTGCTGAATATAAAGCTAAATAACTCAAAAACCACACATAATAAAAAATGAAAACCAATTGCAAATTGTAGAATATCACTCTCTACATCATACTAAGGATCTTGCCACACGGGCAGATTCGGGGAGATTAATCGTCAGGCGACAAATCTCACCGATCTGCCTTCCCCCGGCTAAAATGAAAATCAACTGGGGGCAGGCACACGGAGCTCTTTGTTTTCCTTAAGTCGCCCGTAATTGCCTCACAAGGAAATTTTCGGGGGACTTCGGAAAACTAAGAGCTCCGTGTGCCTGCCCCCAGGCGATTTTAATCTTAGCTGGCGAAAGCAGATCGGGGAGATTAGTCGCTGAGAAGAGGAGATTTGGCTCCTGGTGACTAATCTCCCCTAATCTGCCTGTGTGGCTTTAAAAGTTAAGTGGAAGGTGAACAACCCCTTTAAATGCATTTTTTTACTTTTAAAGAGGTCAGAGATTGCTGTAAATCAGGCAGACTCAGGACTTTATTACTTGTGCAGGAGGGCTCTTCCTTCAAAAGCCTTACCTTAAAAAGGGTTGCCCCCCACTCTTCAATAACAATGGGCTCTGGAGTAGAAGCACCCAGCCACAAGTCATGTTCTGTCAGTAATCTAACCGGGATGCTTTACTGTACTGTCATTGTATGATGTCATTCCACTACAGGGGAGGCAAATAGGTTGAAGTGTTGGTATCTCAGCACTTAGGATACTAATATATATCTGTGTCACAGGCACTTACTGGGGCCAATGAGCAGGGGTTTATACTTCAGTACCCATCCTGTGCACCCCTTATTCTCTAGTACATTCCACCTTCCTCTGTTGCCGTATAGAATCCTGCGATCCCCTAAAGGGAGATTAGCTTTCAGTATAAACATGAAATATTAATGTCTTTGCTCTCTTGAAACAACAGCAGGTTTTTCTGCCACCCATTTACTGCCACTGCATTATTAAAAGCAAGGCCCTGGCCTAATTACTAACTAAGGTAACAGCTCAAATTCTTGGAAGTCTCCAAATGGAAGTACTTAATACAAACTTTCTCCAACTCTCCATAACCAGTGGCTGCAGCAAAGTATCCTCCAAATTGAATCCGAGATTATCTGTTTAAATCTGGCTCCATGATTGTTGTCCCTGCAGCTGGAATTGGAAACAGTAAAGTGGATGTAAAGGCTAAAATAAAATCCAATACAAATCTCTACACAGTCACCGACTGCTCTACAGGGAAACAAACAAAGCTGCTTGAGTTCTGCGTGGCTGGGAAGTAAGGCGGGGGCTCCCCCTGCTGTTCATAAGTATGATTGTTTCCCTGCTCAGCAGTTAGGGACCATCTGACAATTCCTATCCACAGCAGTAACTGAAGTGGGAATTTCATTGCATACAGTCAGGTTTCTTATAAAAACGGTACATATTTTTTATTAAAGTATATTGGAAATAGATTTCTTTTTCATTAAAGAAAGTAAAAATTGGATTTTATTCTTTGCCTTTCCTTGTCCTTTAAAGATCTTAAACAGTTCTGTCATTGGTTTCCAGCCTGTGGGGGTTAATGAATAAACTGCACACTGTTCAACAGGGAATAGCAGAGGTAACAGGCCCAAACCACAGGCATTGTGTGTGTGTGTGTGTGTGTATGTGTGTATGTATATATATATATAAATATATATATATATATATATATATATATATATATATATATATATATATATATATATATATAAATATTTTGCAGTGTATTGTATATAGATGGTTAAAGCACCATCAGATAACATATACTGGTATGTTCCATCCAATCTCACATTTATTAACTAACCTGTACCAAATATTCTTCTTATATTAGTTATTAGTAATGTCATCAGCATTCAGTGTTATCACTACTCTAACTTAAAATTGTTTATTATCAAAAATGATTTATCCTTCTCTGTATCCCTCTAATATCTTTATAATTTACAGTAGGTACATTATCCCTTATAATACATGAGTGATACTCAGAGTTCCCTGTATAACTCAGCCTGCAGCCTTGTGTCTTTATATGATCACAGAACCCCTCAGTGACTTCTAATATCCTTATCATTTACAGTAGGGGGTACATTATCCCTTATACTACATGAGTGATACTCAGAGTTCACTGTATAACTAAGCCTGCAGCCTTGTGCCTTTATATGGTCACAGAACCCCTCAGTGACTTCTAATATCCTTATCATTTACAGTAGGGGGTACATTATCCCTTATAATACATGAGTGATACTCAGAGTTCCCTGTATAACTCAGCCTGCAGTCTTGTGCCTTTATATGGTCACAGAACAACCCCTCAGTGACTTCTAATATCCTTATCATTTACAGTAGGGGGTACATTATCCCTTATAATACATGAGTGATACTCAGAGTTCCCTGTTTATGTCAGTCTGCAGCCTTGTGTCTCTATATGGTCACATAACACTTCAGTGACTTCTAAAATCCTTATTGCCAGCAACATGGATGTATGCAGCTTAGTTCCCCACAAGTACAAGGATTTGCCTTGTTATTATGGAGAAAAAAAGTGAATCCTTTTTAAACATTTGAAGGATTTCAAATTTATAAAATTTATAAAATAGACTCTCTGGTGGCTGGCCTTCCTGTAATTGAGAGTTTTCTTGGATGTCAGGTTGTCAGATAAAAGATACCATAGCTGTACTGATTATTATATATATATATCTGTTTCTGTTGCGGCAGAGTGTTCCTGAAGTGGATCCTGCAACCAACATGCATACATCTCAGACTCAAAAGAGGGACAGCTTCAGCAACCTTTCCAATTCCAAATCCACGTCCACACCATACACAGCCCCAGGAGGACCTCCGCCAAACGTGGGCGGCCCCATCTCAGCAAACTCTGAACAGGTATGAAGCAGCTCCTGGCTCCATATTGCATGGCACATTTATTAAATGCTTGTGCACTCTTAGCTAATCTCTTAGCTAATATCTGATCATTCCATGTTCTGCTCCAAGGCATAAGAAAAGAGAAAGTCTTAGTCACTGGGGGTGGCTAAAGTAATTATAATGTGATTTATCAGAGACCACAGGCTGCTGATCCTGTTCACTAAAAACATCCCAGACCCTGGGTACTACATCTCCATGAGCGTTACATCTCCATTTTCTTCTTCCTGGATCTGCTTTACGACCTGGTCTGGTTGCACATTCACAGCAGAGGGGAGAGCCAAAACAAAAAGCCGGCTTTTCACTCTGCTACACATGGGCACCCGGCCCCAGAGAGAATCCAAGAACAGGAAGGAGATTGTTACTTGGTGTTTTTACAGTAGTTCCCCAGGCTGAAAAAAACAGCGAACAGGAGCACCGCCCTGGGTCTCGGGTAAGAAATGATAATCGTCGGAGGTGCCTAATATTTCTCCCTTCAGTGATTATACTTTTCCTTATCCATGTTTTGATTGTATGCTTCATTGGCTTTTTTTCCCTAATTTACATACGATCGCTTTGTATGGTTAAATTACCCACCTTGGGTTCCCCCAGATTGGACGACTGAGGAGTGAGCTGGATATAGTGCGTGGAAACGTAAAAGTCATGTCTGAGATGCTGACAGAAATGACCCCTGGTCAGGAAGGTGCCTCAGACCTTGAGCTCTTACAGGTAAACATCACTCACATATATACATATATAATACACAAAAGCCATGAATATGTTGTTAATTATATCCTTAAAAACGGTGAGTACTGATGTCATCAGTTATAAACGGTGAGTAGTGATGTCATTCTGTCACATGACACACTAAATCTTGTGTATTATAATAAATAAAGTACCCCTTGTTGCCTTCTGCCTCATGTTTTTATATGGTCATGAAACTCCTCGGTAACATATAATATCCATATAATTTACAAGAGGGGGTACTTTATTCACTATATATATTCCCATATTATTATTGGCATATTACGCACTCATTATATATTCTCTGATTGGCCTCTCTCTCTCTCTCTCAGCAAAGAATTCCATAAACTGACTGCCCATACTGTAAAGAAACTCTTCCTATGCTAGTGTTGGGGACTTTCCTCCATCCTGTTAGCAGCCATACAGTCCTATTAATAAAAAGAGTTTATCTGCATACTGGGAAGAAGGAAAGATTTTTTTTTAGGTTGGGAAAGGTCACTATATAGCGCTGTGCAAAGAGCTTCCCACTGCAGTAAAAGGGAAATATGCAGCAGTGCAGTCAAGCGTCACACAATTTAGCAATATAATAATGGTTATAGTCAAGCTTCCACACTTGGAGAGCTGAACGTCGTACAAAATCTGTTACAGTGAACTACTGGAAACTGTCCAAGTCACAATATTCTCAATCATTCATGCCTGGTATAAAAGACAGTATTGCTAGGCAATTTAAAGGATTGTTCACTAAGCAACTCACTGAGGAGAAGAGTGGCCAATACCTGTAGTCATGTGTCTATAATATTGTCTTACTCACGGCCTTCATTTAGTAGAACAACACATGAGAACATGAGAATCACTCATGTATTATAAGTGATAATGTACCCCCTACTGTAAATGATAAGGATATTAGAAGTCACTGAGGGGTTCTGTGACCATATAAAGGAACAAGGCTGCAGGCTGAGTTATACAGGGAACTCTGAGTATCACTCATGTATTATAAGGGATAATGTACCCCCTACTGTAAATGATAAGGATATTAGAAGTCACTGAGGGGTTGTTCTGTGACCATATAAAGACACAAGGCTGCAGGCTGAGTTATACAGGGAACTCTGAGTATCACTCATGTATTATAAGGGATAATGTACCCTCTACTGTAAATGATAAGGATATTAGAAATCACTGAGGGGTTGTTCTGTGACCATATAAAGACACAAGGCTGCAGGCTGAGTTATACAGGGAACTCTGAGTATCACTCATGTATTATAAGGGATAATGTACCCCCTACTGTAAATGATAAGGATATTAGAAGTCACTGAGGAGTTCTGTGACCATATAAAGGGACAAGGCTGCAGGCTGAGTTATACAGGGAACTCTGAGTATCACTCATGTATTATAAGGAATAATGTACCCCCTACTGTAAATGATAAGGATATTAGAAGTCACTGAGGGGTTCTGTGACCATATAAAGGCACAAGGCTGCAGGCTGAGTTATACAGGGAACTCTGAGTATCACTCATGTATTATAAGGGATAATGTACCCCCTACTGTAAATTAGAAACATATTAGACAAATAAGCCAAAAGGCTTATTGCTTCTGTACATGTCATAAAAAAGTAATAGTGGCACAATAGAAAATTTCAGACACAGAAACAAAGTGCACAGAACTAAATGAAATGTTTTCACAGGACCTAAACAGGACTTGCAGAACCATGCAGGAGAGGATTGTGGAACTAATTTCCCGAGTATCAAACGAGGAGGTCACTGAAGAGCTTCTCCATGTAAACGATGATTTAAATAATGTCTTTCTTCGATATGAGAGGTAAGCGGCCCCGGGAATTGGACCCGCTGACAACTTTATCTAGTAACAGTACAACCACAGCATTTAAAGGAGAACTCAACCCTAAAAATGAATGTCTAAAAATGCCATATTCTACATACTGAACTTATTGCACCAGCCCAAAGTTTCAGCTTGTCAATAGCAGCAATGATCCAGGACTTCAAACTTGTCACAGGGGGTCACCATCTTGGAAAGTGTCTGTGACACTCACATGCTCATTGGGCTCTGAGAAGCTGTTGAGAAGCTAAGCTTAGGGCTCGTCACTAATTATCCAGCAGAAAATGAGGTTGGTCTGTAATATAAGCTGATGCTACAGGTTTGCTGATTATTAAATTCTGATGCTAATTGCACTGGTTTCTGTGCTGCCATGTAGTAATTATCTGTATTAATTACTAATCCGCCTTATATTGTGACATTTCTATTCTATATGTACTGTATATTGTGAGTGGGTCCCTAAGTTTAGTAAGTGACAGCAGCACAGAGCATGTGCAGTGAATCAGCAGAAAAGAAGATGAGGAGCTACTGGGGCATCTTTGGAGACACAGATCTTTACTGCTAAAGGGCTGTGGTTGCCCTGGGCTGGTATAGAAGCCCAAAACATAATGTACAACATTTCTAGCTACTTCTACAAATGTAAGTAAACTGTTTTACAACATAACCGTAATCTATGGCTGCTGGAATCACATGGCCCCATGCTAAGTAATCAGGGCCCTTCCCACACAAGGCCACGGTTATCAGCCCACAGCAAGTACATGTGGGCTCACATAAACAAACTGCCACCTTGCATCTACTGAATGCGGCCAGGTCGGTAATCCCTAGACATTGGAAGGAGTCTGCCCCTCCCAGTTACACGGAGTGGCAGCAGATAGTTGAAGACACTAGGAAGATGGAAGAAATAACACACATCATTCACAATAAAAGTAAGAAATACTGGAAAATATGGGAACCATGGGTCAGGTTTCTAAACAAATAGGTTAACTGGGAGGATAGGCCGAAAGAGGATTAAATGGAGGATCTTACTGAGTATAATTATGTAATATCTGTCGGCTTGGCAAGTTAACTAGTCAGAACAACAAAATTGTAGTAGAATTATGCATCAATTAATGTTAAAGCTCATTGCTATGTGGAAGTACTTGTCTTATATATTCTTAATCTACTTTTTATCTTTTTATATTTCTGTCAATACACTTTCTTTGAAAAATTTCTATTAAATAAAAAATTTAAAAAAAACAAAAAAAACAAACTGCCAGCACACACATGACTACAGGACCAATCTGCCCAAGCCAGATCCCAGATCCCAGTATTTCAAAACCCCACCCGCAATTCAACTTAACTCTGCCCATTCCCTACATACTTTTCTCCTTGCATGGCCAACAAATCACATTTTTATGGCTCTTGGGCCCCTGTTTGCCATGAGGCCCCTGTTTGCACTACCCCCACACCCACACACAGTGGCAGATTGATAAACTCTTTCTGGTAACACCACTATCAGTAACCATGCCCACCTGTAGAGCAAACTGCATTAACCCATAGATCAGGGAAGAAAACAGTTTGAAGGTTAGATGTCCCCTTTAAACCCTGGGACCCAGCAGTGCCCATGGTAGGAGAGAGGACATCCTCCAAAATGCTGCTGGGCACGGGAGGTTTTCAGCACCTTGTATTTGTGTTGCAGAGTTGCTTTTGCTGATCAGAGTAAAGGTATTCAAGTCAACAAATATCTGTATAATGTATCACTTCTTTTTAAGTAAATTTGCTTTTCTTGACCGTGTGTTTTCCATTTATTACCTAAGAGGCTTACACTGCTTTATTACTTTCCAGGTTTGAACGGTACAGGTTGGGCCGCTCTGCACAGAACACTAATGGGGTGAGTCTGCATATTTAGCAGTTATTATTCTCATACTGACTTAAGCCTTGCTTGTTGTTCCACCAATGGACTTCCACAGCCACATAAAGGCACAAGAGTTATACTGGGAACTCTGAGTATCACTCATGTATTATAAGGGTTAATGTACCCCCTACTGTAAATGATTAGGATATTAGAAGTCACTGAAGGATTCTGTGATGATAAAAAGGCACAAAGCTGCAGGCTGAGTTATACAGGGATCTCTGAGTATCGCTCATGTATTATAAGGGATAATGTACCCCCTACTGTAAATGATAAGGATATTAGAAGTCACTGAGGGGTTCTGTGACCATATAAAGGCACAAGACTGCAGGCTGAGTTATACAGGGAACTCTGACTATCACTCATGTATTATAAGGGTTAATATACCCCCTACTATAAATGATAAGGATATTAGAAGTCACTGAGGGGTTCTGTGACCATATAAAGGCACAAAGCTGCAGGCTGAGTTATGCAGGGAACTCTGAATATCCCTAAATTAAAGAACATCATTACAGGGAAATGGATTATAAAAATATTAATACAAGTTTCCAGTGATCCATGCTTTCCCTTTTTGAGAATTCTTTCCTTGTTCTCTCCCTCCCGTGATTGTGGGCGGGTGCAGGTGCTGAGTGATGTCACTGAGGATAACCTGATAGACCTTGGCCCTGGATCTCCTGCAGTTGTCAGCCCCATGTTGGCCAACACGGCTCCATCAAACCTTAGCTCCCAGCTGGGAGGACTTGGTAAGTCAACAATAACTTGAGAGGGACAGATCAGACATCCCTGGCCTGTCTTTATTAATCATTCAGTGTCTTCAGTTTATTATCATATTCCATGTTGCTCAAATGGAACCTTTATTTGTTCCAGAAATTAAATAACTTGTAATAACTTCTAATGAGACATTCAGGGGCAGATTTACATAGGGTCGAATATCAAAGGTTAATTAACCCTCAATATTCGACTGCCGAAGGTAAATCCTTCGACTTCGAATATCGAAGTTGAAGGATTTACCGCAATTAGTTCGATCGAATGAATAAATCCTTCGAATCGAATGATTCGAAGGATTTTAATCCATCGATCGAACTATTTTTCTACGACCAAAATTCCCCTTCTTGTTAGGGAATCATAACACAACAGGAGGGCTATGGATGGTGATAAGGCAAGTTGTGGCTAGCCAGCCTAGCAGTGGAAAACTGAAACTGCATACTGAACTGAATAACATATTGCAGGTACCAGGGAGACTTACCAACAGTGCAGTTGTGTCTGTTAATAGCCACTCCCTCCTGTTTTACTATTACAGATGTGGGAACAAACAGTGTAAGCTCAACTCTCAGCGCTCTGCCCACCACCAACCCGAAGGATGACTTTGATATGTTTGCACACACCAGAACCAACTCCCTGGCGGATCAGAGGAAAAAGTGAGTATAGAGTGAAGCTGTCCAAGTCAATAGTCTTCCTGTAACACCAGCATATTCAACAAGGGAATAGGATTAGACAGTGATATTATGAGACTATTTACTGCA